>NC_143559.1:27681071-27986785 GCF_054136105.1 Typopeltis vanoorti | reverse complement strand
TTCTTCCTTCTTGTTCCTAATACTCCTGATATTAGTACACATGAAATGCAGTGATCCCTTTGTTCCACCCATATCTTGATGCGTTATTGTAAATGTTCCATTCCTATGTTTTGTCCTTAGTGCTGGCTCAGGTACATTATATACATTTTTACACTCAATTGTCTCACTGATGTCTGCATATCCACTACCCCCCCATCCTTGGTAGTTCTAGTTTCCCTGGTTCTGCACATCCATTTTCACTTCATTCAGCAGCACTTTTTCCAGTCTTCGCACACCAAGTCCACTCAAATGCAGGCCATCCATCTTGTATAAGTCCTTTTGCCCATCAAACTCATTCCACACGTCCACGAATTCCAAACCACACTGTCTGCATAACCTGTGCATAATGTCATTTGTGATTATGGCCCTCCTAAACTCTTCTCTGTCATACCGCAGCAACAGACTCACCATTCTAACTCTGTCACTCTTTTCTTTCGCTACCTTTAACAATACTTTCAAGTCCACTCTCATAAAAAATTTATCACCTTTCAATTCATTCGTACCCGCCACAATTATTAATTCTTTCACCCTCTGTTTTTGCACTCTAATACTCTCACTTACATCCTTAAATTTCGCACCTGGTAAGTACGATTTAGTTACACTCCCATCTATCACTCCTCTTAATAACGAGTCACCATACAACATTCTTTCCTCCATTTCAGAAACTTGCCCACTCTTATGCTGGTTATTTACGTTAGCCGAATCACACTGGAAAGAGTTTTGCAGGTGCTCTAATTGCCGCTGCGCATTTTGTATCACTGCATGCAACCTTGCGATCTCACTTCCTACAAATAATTCCTCATTTTTTTTATTATTCAAACCATTTTCTCTCTCTCTGTATAGTTGCTCTCACTCTTTCTTAGATCACCGCTCTCATTCCCGTCTTGTACATCGCAATTCCCTATCAAGCCACTATGATAGTACTGATAGTGCTACATGAAAAATTTACATCATTACTAACTTCCTACCTACAATTTTCCTACAAATCAGTCTGTTACTTGTCAAGACTCCAACATTACCCAGATCTTATATTTCTATTGTCTAAGGCACTTTGTACCGTATCAATCCACCTACGTCTTGGCCTTCCTCTGGGTAATTTTCCAGCAAACTTGGCAGAGAACACTTGTTTTGCTAATCTTTCCTCGCCCATTCTGTTTAAGTGACCTTACCACCTGAGATTAGCTCTGCTAATGCATTCCTGGATGCTGACAATGTCAAGTTCTTTCCTAATATCCTCGTTTTTAATATGATATTTCCATTGATGCACGCCATCGGTTCACGCCTCTAAACTTTCTCAGGACTCTCATATCTGCGGTCTCTAGTCTTTGGTCAAGTGTTTTACTTCTGACCCAGCTCTCAGATCCATAAGTTAAAACTGGTTTGAGCACTTTCTTGTATACAGCTAATTTAGTGTTCCGACTAATTTCTCTCTTCTTACATATGAATTTCTTCAATTTACTTCCTACCATAATACCAGCTTTGTTGATTCTGTTGTCTATTTCCATAATTAATTTACCATCTCCACTAAAAATCGTGCCTAAGTAGCTGAAATGTTTCTTTTTCCACAGGTTCTCCATTCACAACATAGTCGACATTTTCAATGATTCTGCCTATTTTCATTGTCTTTTTATTGTTGACCTTCACACCATATCTATTACAACAGTTATTCAACTTAGTCAGAGAATCTTGCAGACTCGTAGCGGATTTATTTAGAAATATAACATCGTCTGCATAAAGCAAAGAGCTAACATTAACATCTCCAATTTTGATATCATGTTTAATACCACTTTCCTTCATAATGTGATCCATTTAAATAATGAATAACAGAGGGGATAATGTACATTCTTGTCTCACACCAGATTTAACATTAAACCATCTTCCTGTACTTCCTTCAATTCTAACTGCTGACTCAAACTCAAATAAAGACCAAGTATTGCTTGACATAATGCCGAATTGACACCATATAACTGTAGTGTATTGAATAGCTTCTCTCTTGGCACCTTGTCATATGCCTTTTCCAAATCGACAAAACTTAAATACAGATCTTTGTTACATTCCCATGATTTCTCCACTATTTGTCGTAAAGTGAAGATCTCCTGACAGCCTCTATTTGACCTGAATCCAGCTTGTTCTTCACCTAGCTTTTCTTCCACAATTCTTCTCAACTGTTTCTCAAGTATACTTGCATATATCTTACCAGGAACACTCAATAGGGATATACTCTGTAATTCTCACATTCAGTTTTATTTCCCTTTTTATATATAGGTACTATGAGAGCTCTACTCCAATCATTGGGAATTAGTCCCTCTGTCCAGGCATTCTGAACTATGCAGTGCAGCCACTGTAAGACTTTTATACCACCATACTTCAGCATTTCTGGTCGAATATCATCTACTCCTGCTACCTTTCCACATTTCAAGCCTTTGATGGCTTTTTCTACTTTAAGTATGGATATGTATTCCTGACTGTATGCCTGGTCAGTGTTTTTTTTTTATCACTGTGCTGTCATCACTGCTTGTTTCATTTAGCAAATTTTCAAAGTAATTACTCCATACTTCAAGGTTATCTTTTTCTCCCATTTTCATTTCACCTTCATCATCTCTAACTCCTTTTACAGCATTCTTTCTCCCATTCCTAAGCTTCTTCAACAACCTCTAGAATATTTTGCTACCTTCTTGATATTTATTTTCTATGTTCTTGCCAAAGTCCTTCAATGACTTTTGTTTAGCTAGTTTTACACAGTGTTTAGCTTTCTTACATTTGTCTTTGTATTCTCTAAGAGAACAAGCTGACTTATTTGCCAGGAACTTTTGATATGTTTTCTTCTTTTCCTTCACTGCCTCTTTAACTTCCTGTGTCCACCATGGAGTTCTAATTTTTCTATCCTTGCACACAACCTCACCACATTCCTCTCTAGCTGAATCAATCAGGGTTTTCTTCAAAGCGTGCCACTGAATCTCCAAGGTTTGGTTCCTGTTCTCAAATTCCTTCATTTTCCTTCAATAATCTTTGTGTACTTCAGTCTACAGTTCACATCTGAGAGCTGCTCAACTTTTATTCACTTTAAAACTTTCTTACATGTCATTCTTTTCAATATGAAATTTAATTTTATCCTGCTGAAGACTAAATAGTGATCACTTCCAATTTCAAATCCTGTGTACACTCTGGTGTACTGCACCAGAGAGAAAACATCACTATCAACAATAACATAGTCAATGAGACTTTTCTTATTCCTTGTCTCTTCTCTCCATGTGAATTTGTGCAAATTTTTATGTTGGAACATGGTGTTAGTAATAACCAGTCCATGTCCTGAGAAGAAATCCAACAGGTATTTGCCATTATTATTAGCTTTGCTCTTTTCTCCATATTTTGAACACAATTTTAATTAATGCATTTGAAATCTATCAACACCCCATGTTTTTTTTCCCTGCGGATTCTTATTGAAAAATTAGTCCAATTGGCCTGGCCGGATAAAATCATATGGTGTGCCGGATCTGGCCCAAGGGCCATAGTTTGGAGACCCCTGACTTATATGATACTGTCTAGATTAAAGTGGGTTAAAATTATTCAAGTAATCACTCCATTTTGATTATAAACAATAGTGTTCAAGTTGGCTATACATTATAGTGAACTCATTAACTAACTACTGAAAAAATCCAGCCCAAAGTAATATGATCATCAATGCTATTACAAAGAAAATTCAAAATAACAAACCTTCCACTATAACAGAAGAATATGAAATAAATATAATAATCAACTACTCATCAATTAAATAATCAATGCAAGTCTGTCCTTGAGTCATTAATTTGCATATTAATGATACTTTGAATAGTATCCAGAATTCCAGCTTTGCTGATAATGCAAGGTTGGAAAACATAAGCAATGACTCAACTGTAGTCTCTTGAGAAGAACTGAATAGACTGAGGACATGGGAGTTGCTATCAACAGCCTATGGCAAGGAGACTATGTGGTATAAGATTTCTGTTGCTGATGTGAGACCTCCACCGTACTTATTGGAAACGGGAAGTGGACTGAAAAGTTCCACGTGCAGTCTGTCAACAATAATAATTACAAATACTAATCCATTTGTAGGTGGAAGTCACATAAAAAGAGAAAAACACAAATTACAATGAAAAAAAAAATTACTCATCATCATCATGCGTATCAAGGATTTTAGGCCTAGCATGGCCTGTTCCGGCCTTAAAAGTCGTCATTGAATTGTTTAAGAGGACATCCTGGTTTTTTTTTTCCTAATGGTTTATTTTGGTAATCTTTCTGTTTCCATTCTTTGAACGTGTTCCATCCATTTATGTTTATATTTTTTAATTTTTTCAATTACTGGTTCTTGGTTTAATTCTTTCATAATTTCTTCGTTTCTTTTGTGATCAAATAGGGTATAGTTTGCAGTTTTTCTCATAAACTTCATTTCTGCTGTTATTAATCTTTGTCTTTTTGTTTTATTGTCCGGATTTCACTTCCATACATTAAGACTGGTAGGCTAATGTATTGTATACTTTTAGTCTGGTTTGTTTTTGCACTAGGTTTGGTTTAAATATAGAGTTAATTACACCTGTTATTTTTAAATATTTCGCAATTTTTACGTTTATATCTTTTTCTTATGTGATCATACATCCTAGGTAGTTAAATGAATTCACCTGTTCTAAGATCTTGTTATCTATTACAATGTTGAAAGTTTATTTTTCACTTGGTTAGAATATCATAAATTTAGTTTAATCCTTTATCCAAGTGTGAGCAAACAAAGTTTGCGCCTGAAAGTATCTTCAGAACTGGAGGTAAGGTGGTACAACACCAGGACGACTCCTTGCAAAGGTGGAGCAAGCTACCAACACTCCTCTCTCAGTATCTCTCATAATACAAAACACATCTCCTTGCGGATATGTCTAATGTTATGCATTAAGGGAAGGGCCACTACCCAGACTAGTTTCGACCTTTATTGAGGTCTCTTCAGTGGGAGCCTGGCTCAAGTGGAGATACCAGCCAGAAGCATTAGCAGGTCATCTCTACCTCTAGGAGTTGCCAATTGGTGTGCATGGAGTCATCCTGGTGTTGTACCACCTTACCCCCAGTCCTGAAGATACTTTCAGGCGCAAACTTTGTTTGCTCACACTTGGATAAAGGATTAAACTAAATTTATGATATTCTAACCAAGTGAAAAATAAACTTTCAACATCTTTCTCTAAATCCAGAGTAATTTATTAAAAAGGTGGCACACCAATTGGCAACTCCTATAGGTAGAGATGACCTGCTAATGCTTCTGGCTGGTATCTCCACTTGGGCCAGGCTCCCACTGAAGAGACCTCAATAAAGGTCAAAACTAGTCTGGGTAGTGGCCCTTCCCTTAATGCATAACATTAGACATATCCGCAAGGAGATGTGTTTTGCATTATGAGAGATACTGAGACAGGAGTGTTGGTAGCTTGCTCCACCTTTGCAAGGAGTCATCCTGGTGTTGTACCACGTTAACCCCAGTCCTGAAGATACTTTCAGGCACAAACTTTGTTTGCTCACACTTGGATAAAGGATTAAACTAAATTTATGATATCTATTACTATTTTAGTTCTTGCTGGATTTTGTCCTTTAAAGGCCATAGTTTTTGATTTTTCTGTTGATATTATCATACCATAATTTTTGGCTATCTCATTTTAGATCTAAAATAGCTTACTGTAAATTATCCTCAGAATTTGCAATTATTATTTGGTCGTCTGCAAAAAGGAGTGTTAGGTTCACTGTAGGAGAAAGTTTAATACCTTGACGGAAATTTTTATTCTATTTTATTATTATTTCATTTAAGTAAATATTAAAAAGAGTTGATGAGAGGGGCATTCCTGGCAGATCCCTTGGTTTATCTCTCTCATATATGATAGCTCGTGATTTAATCTTACTTGTATTTGATTATCTCATATATACTTGTGATTGCTTTTAGGATATTATTTGGTATTTGTCTTTCTTTTAATATGTTTCTTTTAAAAAAATTAAAAACATTTTAAAAATTAATTTATTAATTAATTAAATTTTAAAAATCGTTTAAAAAATTACTATTTATAATAATTCACAATTATGTACAAACCAATCAGTAGTTTGAAATCCAAATGCAATCTGAATTATGAACATGCATAATTGAATTAGATTTTGAAACTTAGCTACTTTTCATTTAATGAAAATGGGTGGTACAGGTAGGTGGCTTTTTTTTTTTTTTTTTTTTTTTAATGCAGACAAACAGAGTACAGTAGATGGGTAAGAATAAGATAATTTGCAATTGCTGTTTTGGAAGCCAAATGTGGAACTTTTTTCCAAGTTACTTCTCAAATAAGCAAAGCTGTGGTTTCCTTTAGTAAAGTATAATGAAGTACATTAACATCCATATACATAGCAAATGCTATCCTCTTGAATAAATACAGATGTGTACTTAATTGGAAAATAAAAATGATTTCTACACAGATTTAAAGCAAAACCATTCAATTTATTTTAATACAATATCAATTATCCTTTGCCTGCTGAATGGGTATTTCCATTAGATGTCATCAGATTTAGGAAATTGTGCTAACATGTGAAAGAAAATATTTTTCTGCATTTTATCAATTATAAAGTGAAATCAGGATCAATTACTTGAAATCTCTATAACAGTTACTTCATAAATCAACGAACAGAACAGTCAAATTTCTGAGAAAAGAGCAAAGGTCTGATCATAAACACAGATACAGTAAATGTAATTTATTTTTAAACATTACATTTTATTATCTGCAAAGAGTAATTTATTCAACTTATGACAATCTTTGGAACATGATGAAAAGATTTCAGATTTCCAGATATATGATAAATCATTCAATAGAATGAAGGTTTACTTTTTTTTTGGAGGGGGGGGGGGTAAAGGTAAGTAAAGTGAACAAGTTTAAAAAACCTACCTCTGTCCAATATAAAAGCAGCATTACTCTGGGCTACTTCAAATCCTAATTCTCCTAAAAATGCATATTTCACAACTGCCTCATTTACATGACCTTCTTTATACTCAGAATAGGCTTGCATTAGTTTTTCACCCCATCGTCCTCTCTCAGCTACATTTTTGAACAACTAAAATAAAAGTTTGTAGATCTATAAAGCTCTTAACATAATTAATACAAAAATCTTCTAATCCAAACAAAACATCTTTATATTTATCAAAATGAGCAAAAGGCAACATCATAAACAGAATTGGAAGTTTATTTTCCACTCTGGTTAGATTATAATAAAATTAGTTTAATCCTTTATCCAAGTGTAAACAAACAAAGTTTGCACCTGAAGTAAATTCAGGATTGAGGCAACTTGTAGTAAAGATGGACCAAACTCTCATCACTCCTTGTCTCAGTATCTCCCATAATGCAAAACACATCTCCTAGCGGAGATGTATAATGCTATGCATTAAGGGAAGGGCCACTACCCCACCAGTTTTGACCTTTATTACGGTCCCATTAATGGGAGCCAGACCCAGAAGTGGTGATACTAAGGCAGAAGCAATGGAGAGGTCATATTTACTTATACGAGTTGCCAAAAGGTGTACCACATCATCAAATTCCTGCCATGTACCCTCAAGGAGTGTACAGGATATGATAGCACTACATGAAAAATTTACATCATTACTAACTTCCTATCTACAATTTTCCTCCAAATCAGTCTGTTACTTGTCAAGACTCCAACATTATCAGATCTTATATTTCTATCGTCTAAGGCACTTTGTACCGTATCAATCCACCTATATCTTGGTCTTCCTCTGGGTCGTTTTTTCCTGCCAACCTGGCGGAGAACACTTGTTTTGCTAATCTTTCCTCGCCCATTCTGTTTAAGTGATCATACTACCTGAGATTAGCTCTGCTAATGCATTCCTGGATGCTGACAACATCAAGTTTTTCCCTAATATCCTTATTTTTAATATGATATTTCCATTGATGCATGCCATCTGTTCACGCCTCTAATCTTTCTCAGGACTCTCATATCTGCGGTCTCTAGTCTTTGGTCAAGTGTTTTACTTCTGACCCAGCTCTCAGATCCATAAGTTAAAATTGGTTTGAACACAGTCTTGTATACAGCTAATTTAGTGTTCCGACTAATTTCTTTCTTATTCCATATGAATTTATTCAGTTGACTTCCCACGATACCAGCTTTGCTGATTCTGTTGTCTATTTCTATATTTAGTTTACCATCTTCAGTAAAAATTGTGCCTAAGTAGCTGAAATGTTTTACTTGTTCCACAGGTTCTCCATTCACAACACAGTTGACATTTTCAATGATTCTGCCTATTTTCATTGTCTTTGTCTTTTTATTGCTGACCTTCATACCATATCTATTACAACAGCTGTTCAATTTAGTCAGAGAATCTTGCAGACTTGTAGCGGATTTATTTAGAAGTATAACATCATCCACATAAAGCAAAGAGCTGACATTAACATCTCCAATTTTGATATCCTGTTTAATACTACTTTCCTTCATAATGTGATATATATAGATAATGAATAACAGAGGGGATAATGTACATCCTTGTCTCACACCAGATTTAACATTAACCCATCTTCCTGTACTTCCTTCAATTCCAACTGCTGACTTACAACTCAAATAAAGACTAAGTATTGCTTGATATAATGCCCCACTGACACCATATAACTGTAGCGTGTTGAATAGCTTCTCTCTTGGCACCTTGTCATATGCCTTTTCCAAATCAACAAAACTTAAATACAGATCTTTGTTACATTCCCATGATTTCTCCACTATTTGTCGTAAAGTGAAGATCTGATCCTGACAGCCTCTATTTGACCTGAACCCAGCTTGTTCTTCAACAAGTTTTTCTTCCACAATTCTTCTCAACCGTTACAGGAACACTCAATAGGGAAATACCTCTGTAATTCTCACATTCAGTTTTATTTCCCTCTTTATATATGGGTACTATGAGGGCTCTACTCCAATCATCGGGAATTTGTCCCTCTGTCCAGGCATTCTGAACTATGCAGTGCAGCCACCGTAAGACTTTTATACCACAATCATTCAGCATTTCTGGTCAAATATCATCTACTCCTGCTACCTTTCCACATTTCAAGCCTTTGATGGCTTTTTCTACTTCAAGTATGGATATGTATTCCTGACTGCATGCCTGGTCAGTGTTTTTTATCACTGTGCTGTCATCACTGCTTGTTTCATTTAGCAGTTTTTCAAAGTAATTACTCCATACTTCAAGGATATCTTTTTCTCGCATTTTCATTTCAACTTTATCATCTCTAACTCCTTTTACAGCATTCTTTCCTCCATTCCTAAGCTTCTTCAACAACCTCTAGAATATTTTGCCACCTTCTTGATATTTATTTTCAATGTTCTTGCCAAAGTCCTTCCATGACTTTTGTTTAGCTAGTTTTACAGTGTTTAGCTTTCTTACATTTGTCTTTGTATTCTGTAAGAGAATAAGCTGACTTATTTGCCAGGAACTTTTGATATGCTTTCTTCTTTTCCTTCACTGTTTCTTTAACTTCCTGTGTCCACCATGGAGTTCTAATTTTTCTATCCTTGCAGACAACTTCACCACATGTCTCTCTAGCTAAATCAATCAGGGCTTTTTTCAAGGCTAGCCACTGAATCTCCAAGGTTTGGTTCCTGTTCTCAAACTCTTTCATTTTTTCTTTAATAATCTTTGTGTATTTTAGTCTACAGTTCACATCTGAGAGCTGCTCAACTTTTATTCCAGCATTAAAACTTTCTTAAATGTTATTCTTTTCAATATGAAATTCAATTTTATCCTGCTCAAGAATAAATAGTGATCACTTCCAATTTCAAATCCTCTGTACACTCTAGTGTCCTGCACTAGGGAGAAAACATCACTATCAATAATAACATAGTCAATGACATTTTTCTTATTCCTTGCCTCTTCTCTCCATGTGAATTTGTGCAAATTTTTATGTTGGAAGATGGTGTTAGTAATAACCAGTCCATGTCCTGAGCAGAAATCCAACAGGTATTTGCCATTATTATTAGCTTTGCTCTTTTCTCCAAATTTTCCCAAAATATTTTTGTATGTCTCACAATCATTTCCTCCTCTGCTATTTAGATCCCCAAGTCACCCCTATTATGTCGATCTGGTACTTATCTAATTCCTCAGCTAGCTCCATTTCTTTGCCATTCAGGCTTCTTATGCTGATACTACCGATCTTTAACTCTGGTAATGTTGAGTTGGGGTGTGCTTAAGGGTCAAAGCTGTATAACTGAGAGGAGACCTCCACATAGCCAAGGAATGTGGAGAACCGACCAGGGCTTCCGTCCTAATGTCCAATTCTCACCTTCTCGTGGTGCACCCTGTTGAGTATCTACCTGGATACTGAACGAATGAGGATGGGCTGGCAATTTGGGATTTAGTTGACCAAATTGTATTCTTATTGGTTAAACCAAAATACAAAATGGTACAACATGACAAATCTGTACCACCTTATTATTAAATTACTCTGGATTTAGAGAAAGATGTTGGAAGCTTATTTTCCACTTGGTTAGACTATAATAAATTTAGTTTAATCCTTTATCCAAGTGTAAGCAAACAAAGTTTGTGCCTGAAGTATCTTCAGGTCTGAGGCAACTTGTATTAAAGGTGGACCAAGCTCTCATCACTCCTTGTCTCAGTATCTCCCTTAATGCAAAGTATATCTCCTTGCGGGCTGGGTCCCCCTGATGAGACCTCAATAAAGGTCGAAACTGGTCTGGGTAGTGGCCCTTCCCTTAATGCATAGCATTATGCATGTTTGCAAGGAGATGTGCTTTGCATTATGGGAGATACTAAGACAAGGAGTGATGAGAGCTTACTCCTCCTTTACTACAAGTTGCCTCAGTCCTGAAGATACTTAAGGTGCAAACTTTGTTTGCTTACACTTGGAAAAAGGATTAAACTAAATTTATTATAGTCTAACCAAGTGGAAAATAAGCTTCCAACGTCTTTCTCTAAATCCAGAGTAATTTAATAATAAGGCGGTACACCTTTTGGCAACTTGTATAAGTAAATATGACCTCTCCATTGCTTCTGCCTCAGTATCACCACTTCTGGGTCTGGCTCCCACTGATGAGACCTCAATAAAGTTCATAACTGGTCTGGATAGTGGCTCTTCCCTTAATGTATAGCATTATACGTGTCCACAAGGAGATGTGCTTTGCATTATGGGAGATACTGAGACAAGGAGTGATGAGAGCTTGGTCCACGTTTACTACAAGTTTCCTCAGTCCTGAAGATACTTCAGGTGCAAACATAAACAGAATTATATACATTACATAATTTCACACTCAAATTCTAGTCACTTACCAGCGCTTCCAAGATTTACTTTGGCCTTAGAGATAAAGTTGCCAACCTAGCTGGCTGAGAATAAATTAAGAAGACAGCACTTCAGCTCTCCGAATTATAGGTCATGGTTTCTAATTCCCACTAGGGATAAGAGATCCAAAGTTGCATGAAGATTTCAGTGTTTGATATCCAAATTGGAGTTTCTAGATTATACACAATTCTTAGTTCACCCACAAGGTGTGATAGGTACAAGCTTATATATAAGGCCTGTGTTTTGGTAGCACTAAAATCAATAGGTTATCCTCATCTCACTGAAATATGGAAAAGAGATCAGTGCTTAAACCACTGATTATGGAAGATCATGTAGCTTGGAATAACTAAGCACCACAAGGTCAGTCAAATTACACCATAACCACGGCAATAAACTTTAATAAAAATAATGGAGTACTGTCATTAGTACACTATTTCCTTCATCACTCTGGATAAGGTTAAATTTGTACCATTCGAAATTTAGTGTTTGAAATGCTTTCTTCTCTTGGTACATCATCATATGTTTTTTGAGATTAGCAAAGCCTAAATAGAGATCCATATGTTTTCTATAATTTCTTGTCAGTTATCATTTTTAAGGATGTATCTTTAAAAAGTGAACCTGATATTATCATAGTCCAAGCCCTTATTTATATTGCAATTTTTTTAAAGCATTCATCTTTACCTAAATGTAAGAACAATACTGAAAGGTGAGGAAGATTTGGGATTTAGTATCAGGAGTTCAGTAGGAAAGAAAGTGTTTTGAAAAACCCTTTTTTTTTTTTTTTTTTTTTTTTTTGAGAATGAGGAGGCTATTGATGTCATGTGTCTGTGTCAGGCTAAACTAGATGTGAAGGCCAACCCGAAGAGAGAAAATTAATCTGAACTGAAGATCAGAATATTATCAGAAGCTGGGGAGGAGAACCCTTTCTCAAGAGAAGACAGGATTGTGTTTTGATAGTATTACATTTCACTAGTTTATCTTTACCTCATTTGAAAACAGTGAAGAGATTTTTTTTTTTTAAATGAAAACCTATCCACATGGACAGATGAATAAACTTTCCCATCATCCCCCATTATAACAACACGATATCATTAAAACCTCTGCTAACAGAACATCCAACCTTTCTTTCAACCAGGCTTCCTTCCTTCATCATACCTTCCTGTCCAATAGCTATGATGTCAAAGATTACCAAAAAAATAGTTGATCATCCTGTTATCTCACATCTGTCTCAACATAAGACGGTGGCTGTCCTTATCCACTATCTTAAGGATCAACTTCCTCCACTGTTCCAGATTTTACAAGTTTCGTGTTCTTGCAACTTGTCATACTAATAAACTGGATCTAGCATTGGCTTCAAGAACATAAGGAGTACATCCACTGACATAACTGTGGTCAGTCAGGTCTCGCTGATTTCATACAGAGAATCAGATGAAAAAACTACTACTATGTTTTACCACAGTAAAAAAATTGACTTCTGGAATTTGCAACAGATTAAAAAGAAAAAACTACTCTAAATAAGTATGGTTGTGTTCAGCCTCCTGAGATTTAGGAAACGATTTTTTTTAGTCTACCATCCAACAGTCAAGGCTAGCTACCAGCACCCATAGAGAGTGCTCCCCCAGGACTTCAGTTTCTAGTCTGATATCTTTCACTTATTCCATGTATATTGTATCCCAGAAGATGTCTGTGAATATTGAAACCATTAAATCCGTTCTTTATTTCTTTGTGCTGTTTTCCTTCCATTAAACCTCATTGTAAACAAAATAGTCACTTAATGTTAGGACGGCAGAAAAACAATTCAGAGGATACCCAAAACCTTGGTGAATTGATGCAGTTAGAAAAATGCCTTAAATCAGTGTTTCTCAACCTTCATGTGTGTGTGCCCCATTTTTTACTATTAGTTTTTGTGGCAGCCCCCCCTTGCAATGCTTGTGTTGAGACACTGACAAAACCCATAAAAGTTAGCAAAACAAAACAAAAAAAAAACTAGGAATTAATTAAAAATTTTATATATTTACACAAATTTAAATATGTCATCAAATCTTTCGAAAATTGTATAGATCTGGCATCACTACACAGATTGTTGAATCATATTGGCTTTTTGGAAACATTTGCAATTTCATTATAGGAAGTCTCAAATGTTCTGGAAATGTTTCTGCAAGTATAAATAAGGATTGAAATGGCAAGACGGCACTAACACTGCAACAGTGACCAACAGTGAGAAGTCATGGTCAGCGTTATTTTACTCCTATTCACAACGACAGCATAAGAACAATCTTTTCTAGTGTAGAGAAATGAATAAATTTTTAATTGGACTTAAGCGGGCATCTGACAACTGTGGAGCATCAACATCAACAAATTCAGGTTCACAGAATATCACACTGAAAGTAAAATCAAGAATGTATGCAGCAAAATATTTAGATTTCGGTTTTACAAAGACTGAAGTAAATGATGAAAAAAGGCCACTGTGTGTTATTTGTTCGAAAATTTTGGTGGCCGATAGCATGAAACCGAATAAACTTAAAAGATATTTATTATTATTATTCGTTACACCTCCAAGGAGTCCGAAGACTCATCGCAGGAGGACACCTACTATACAACTGCACTACACCAAACCTCTACTACCAATCATCTCCACCAACCACCCACCACCACAACTAGTATTTGTTTTATCTGTAAATTGTTTGTGTTCTGAAGGGCCGATTTGTCTGTATGCGGGATGAAAAACCCGAGTTTCTGGGAGGAAAAAACCCTGCTACCCCCGTATGAGATCGGCTAACTCATCTTAGATTGAAAAAGTCAACATAAAGATTCGTCCCATCACGACGAAAATCGAATTTAGGCCTATTCCAATCGAAGAGTGCATTGTACCATCGTCCTTCCAATTGCACTACTGAGGCAATTTGGAAACACTTCATAAGGAGTATGTTAACAAACCTCGACAGGTCTTTGCTGCCAAACTGAAATGTTTTGAAAAGCAAAAATCTAGCATTAAGAAAGTTTTGTCTATAAATGAAAAAGCTTTATTAGCTTCTTACAAAGTTGCATATAAAATATGCTAGGTGCAAAAAGCTCCACATTATCGGAGAAGACCTAATTCTGATAGTCGCAATTGATATTGTAGAAACTATAATTGGAGAAAGTTTTACTAAACCACTACAGTACATATCTCTATCAAATGATACTGTTGCTCATTGAATTGGTGAAGATATGCAGCAACAGCTTTTGTCGAAGCTTTGTGGCCAATTATTCTCAATTCAGTTTGACGAGGCAACAAAAACAACAAGGATTGTCTCTAGTGGTAAGACTTATACGTTGGTTAGACATAACTGGTAATTAATTTACGGAATTAACAACGCATATAAAGTAAATTAATTAAAGATAACTTTAATGAATCACTTCTATATTTCGACAATGTCACATTGTCATCTTCAGGAACATAAAGATATGGTATGTGCACTACAGGAACTAACAAAGCAAATGAGGCAGAAATTAAGACACTAATTTTGTTCCTAAAGTCCTAATGGTGCCCTCTTGCGGGCTAATTTGGTAGTCTTGGCCGTTGGGCTGAAGTTCTCATAATGAAAGTCTCCCAAATTTGGGGCAGTTTCATGCACCCAAATTTGTTGAGGTTAGGAACGTTTTTTAGAGCTGCTGAAGATTCTTTGAATAATCTTTCGTATTTAAACTTGCTGCGATGGATTATTTTTGTCTTCTTCCAACGAATTTTATGGTGGGTATCTAAGGCATGGTCTGCCAGCCCAGAGCGGCTGTACTGGTGAAACCGGATGTAGTCTTGGTGTTCTGAAATCCTGATATTTGTTGTTCTGCCTGTTTGGCCAAAGTAGGACAATTTGCAGCTGCAAGGGACCTGGTATACACCAGGTAGGTCTAGGGGAAGTGGTTGGTCTTTGGTAGAGCGGATAAGGGATGCCAACTTTTTATATGGTCTGTAACAGGAAGTAAGGTCATATTTCTTGAGGATATTAGTTATTTTTTCAGAGGTGCCCTGGATGTAGGGGATAGTGATAAACTTGGTGTAGTCTTTATTGTTGAGGGGGGTTGTGGTTTTCAGGTTTTAGTATTTTTTGGATTTTTTTGGGGTTATAGCCATTGGCTAAGAAAGTGTTGAGGATGTGGTTTAGTTCCATAGTCAGGGCCTTGTCATCTGAGCAGATTAATTTTGCCCTGTTATATAGTGTTTTTATCACCCCATATTGTTGTGAGGGGGGGGGGGGGATTGCTGGTGAATGTATCTGCCAGTGTGGGTGGGTTTTCTGTAAACAGAGAAAACCAAAGATCCATCAAGCTGGCGGGTGATTAAAGTGTCTAGGAAGGGGAGGGTGTTGTTTTCCTCTTTTTCTAAGGTGAACTGGACTCTGGGATGTTGGTTGTTTAAGTGTGTTAGGAAGGAGTGGAGTGAGTCTGAGCCATGTGGCCAAATAGCAAACACATCATCCACATAACGAAGCCAAATAGTGGGTTTTTGTGGGGCGGAGTTTAAGGCTTTTTCTTCAAATGTCTCCATAAAGAAATTGGCCAAGGGTGGGGAAAGTGGTGAACCCATGGCTGTCCCCTCTATCTGTTTGTAGAACTTTCCTTGCCAAACGAAATAGCCTGAGTTCATTGTGAACTGAAATAGGGCTGAGATATTGGGGGGGGGTGGGGGGGGGGGGGGGTGGGGGGGGGGGGGGGTGGGGGGGGGGGGGGGTGGGGGGGGGGGGGGGTGGGGGGGGGGGGGGGTGGGGGGGGGGGGGGGTGGGGGGGGGGGGGGGTGGGGGGGGGGGGGGGTGGGGGGGGGGGGGGGTGGGGGGGGGGGGGGGTGGGGGGGGGGGGGGGTGGGGGGGGGGGGGGGTGGGGGGGGGGGGGGGTGGGGGGGGGGGGGGGTGGGGGGGGGGGGGGGTGGGGGGGGGGGGGGGTGGGGGGGGGGGGGGGTGGGGGGGGGGGGGGGTGGGGGGGGGGGGGGGTGGGGGGGGGGGGGGGTGGGGGGGGGGGGGGGTGGGGGGGGGGGGGGGTGGGGGGGGGGGGGGGTGGGGGGGGGGGGGGGTGGGGGGGGGGGGGGGTGGGGGGGGGGGGGGGTGGGGGGGGGGGGGGGTGGGGGGGGGGGGGGGTGGGGGGGGGGGGGGGTGGGGGGGGGGGGGGGTGGGGGGGGGAGGATATGATAGCACTACATGAAAAATTTACATCATTACAAACTTCCTATCTACAATTTTCCTCCAAATCAGTCTGTTACTTGTCAAGACTCCAACATTATCAGATCTTATATTTCTATCGTCTCAGGCACTTTGTACCGTATCAATCTACCTATATCTTGGTCTTCCTCTGGGTCGTTTTTTCCTGCCAACCTGGCAGAGAACACTTGTTTTGCTAATCTTTCCTCGCCCATTCTGTTTAAGTGATCATACCACCTGAGATTAGCTCTGCTAACGCATTCCTGGATGCTGACAACATCAAGTTCTTTCCTAATATCCTTATTTTTAATATGATATTTCCATTGATGCATGCCATCTGTTCACGCCTCTAATCTTTCTCAGGACTCTCATATCTGCAGTCTCTAGTCTTTGGTCAAGTGTTTTACTTCTGACCCAGCTCTCAGATACATAAGTTAAAACTGGTTTGAACAATGTCTTGTATACAGCTAATTTAGTGTTCCGACTAATTTCTCTCTTATTCCATATGAATTTATTCAATTGACTTCCTACCACACCAGCTTTGTTGATTCTGTTGTCTATTTCTATATTTAATTTAAAATCTTCACTAAAAATAGTTCCTAAGTAGCTGAAATGTTTTACTTGTTCCACAGGTTCTCCATTCATAACACAGTTGACATTTTTAATGATTCTGCCTATTTTCATTGTCTTTTTATTGCTGACCTTCAATACCATATCTATTACAACAGTTTTTCAATTTAGTCAGTGAATCTTGCAGACTTGTAGTGGATTTATTTAGAAGTATAACATCGTCCGCATAAAACAAAGAGCAGACATTAACATCTCAAATTTTGATATCATGTTTAATACCACTTTCCTTCATCATGTGATCCATACAGATAATGAATAACAGAGGGGATAATGTACATCCTTGTCTCACACCAGATTTAACATTAACCCATCTTCCTGTACTTCCTTCAATTCCAACTGCTGACTTACAACTCAAATAAAGACTAAGTATTGCTTGATATAATGCCCCACTGACACCATATAACTGTAGCGTGTTGAATAGCTTCTCTCTTGGCACCTTGTCATATGCCTTTTCCAAATCAACAAAACTTAAATACAGATCTTTGTTACATTCCCATGATTTCTCCACTATTTTACTGTAAATCCTGCTGCCTATTCACTACAGTCTTTAAGAATGTTTGCATATATCTTTTCTGGAATACTCAAAGAAACTCATCTATGATTCTTGCAATCAAATTTTATATTTCTTTTTATAAATTAGCATGATGAGAGCTCTACTCCAATTGTCTGGAATTTGTTCCTGCTATCAGAGACCTTCTGAATTATCAACTGTAAAACTTTACCATATTTCAGCAATTCAGGTCAAATATCTACTCTCATCTTTTCTACATTTGTTGATATATACATCTGAATTTTTCCACCTGGATGTTTTCTGCTGTTGTTTTAATGTTCATCATCTCTTAACAATTTTTTCACAGCAATTACTCCAGACATCCAAAATATTATCTTCAGTTTGTTTGTATTTCATCTTTACAATCTTTGATTCCTTCTGAATCAGTTACTAGCATCAAAAATTTTTTTGCCACCTCATATATATTATCATTATGTGACCCTTCCAGGGAGTCCAAAGACTCAGAGGGAGAGTGTGCCAACAGCATTGAAAGATTGATCCCTTCCAACTACTAATCGTGCTCAAACTTGCTTAACATTTTGCTGAGCCATTAGTAGCAGAGGCTCTACGAATCGACTAACCTTTGCCAGCAAAGGTTGGTCGATTGGTTAGATTGATATTCCTATTGGATACCTATCGATTGGATCGATATTGGTAGATTGATATTCCTTCCAAAATCTTACCATGACTTTTGTCTGCCAACTTTTAAACATTGGTATAAACTAGCTGCATTTTCTTCTCTACATTCATGCTGAATTACTAGCCAAGAATGTTATTTAATTTCTACTTTTCATAAACTGTTAACTTCCTGGACAACCATGGAGCTTTTACTTTTCTACCTATGCAGTAAAAGTCACTCCATAATTCTAAAAATTCATGAACATTTTCTTCAGATTTTGCCACTTACGTCTAAGGTATGGTTTTGTTTCTTTTTAACAGGTTGACTGCCAACTACGAGATAATTCATAGTAGGCGATCTGGCCAAGAGGGCTGACTACGAGTTATCTCGTAGTTGTTGGACTTGCCTTTTTCGTGCAGCTGCGAGTATATTAGTAGTATATAAGCTTAACTAAGGATAGTTGGCTTCTGGGAAGAGAACAAAAAAATCAAAGCTGACATACATGAACAGAAAATTTATTCATATAGTGAAAATCAAATACAAAGTAATAGAACAATTTTATTTTTTTGCGATATTTTTTAAAACAACCTTCCACACAAAGTGCTGGCTTGACAATAATAATGAGTTTCTCATCATTTTTTAGCTTGGATACAAATTCAACATGGCGTTGTTGGACACCATTTCTTACTCTTGAAAGTTTTGCAATTTCTTGCTCAGCATATAAATTAGTTTGTTCGACCTGTAATGCAAGAAACTCTTCTGAAAAAAATAAGCCCACTAATGTTTGTACTGTAAAATCTGTTGTGTCCAATTTCAAACAAACGTTCTCTTGGAAAATAAATTGTTCAGGATCTTGTTGTATTTCAGTCCACAAATTATCGTTCGTATTTGATGTTGCTTGGGTAGTATCAGGATTATCTTCAGGCTGGGGACGACTTCATCTTTGCTGTCCCCAATCGAATCCTCAGAAGGTTCATAATCGCTACTGTTGTAACCATCCTCAGCAAACATCTCTTCAAATTCCGACTCACTTAGATTAGCATAGTACTCAAATTCTTCTCGAGTCAGTGGCCTTTTCTTATCCATATTGCGGGGTTATAAATATATATTGTAATAATAATTATAAAATAAAATACTCAAGAAAGAAGTAAATATAACGTACTCGACTAAGTTTGATTCACTACTGACAAATTTACACACATATTGCTAACTCTGCTTTAACGAAACAACGACAAGTCGAAGCGCATCTGAGTACGAATTAACTCGTGAGACTTTTTTTTTTAAAAAAAACACATTATGTGTTTTTTGGTGATTACTATGCATTATAATTAGGGTTTTGAATAATATGATATGATTAAATTTGCTTCTGAGACCCAAATCCTGAAAATTGCCGTGGCAGTCAATGTGTTAATTATGATTTTGTTTTTTTGTTGTTTTTAATTATAGTTTTGTTTCATTTTAATAATTTTTAATTATGGTTTTGTTTCTTTTTATTTAATATCATATGAGTCTACAGTTAATATGAGATCTGCTTGACTTTTGTTTCTCAATTTTAACCTGCGTAGTACCTAAGTGGTGATCACCTCATTCTAGTACCAATGAGCTTGCCAGAATGAGAGTAAACTATAATTTATGAACTAACCTCCAAACTTCTTTCTTCATCTCTTCCTACTAGACAAGCTGAACATGTTACAGGCATTCAAATAAATCTTATTACTACCATGATACAATCCCTCTATAATGAATTTTCTCTGAATATCCTCACCTTTTAGCATCCATTAATAATTTGGGTAACTAAAGCTAAAGAAGACAGCTATTTTTGTTGCTGCTAAGAATTTTTTTTAAATATTTTGTATCCAGTGAGCTTTTTTTTTAAGCTATGAACCTAGAATTACTAAAAAAATAAATAAATAAATATATATATATATATATATATATATATATTAGGAGGGAAAAGTTTATTGAAGTAAATCAACAGCACTGGTATTAAAAAAGTATTGTGGTAAATTTGTCGGCCTGGTTGGCCAAGTGGTTAGCGTATCTGCTCTCCAACCAAAAAAGGCTGTGGGTTCGAATCCCGCCATGGGCATGAATGTTTGTGATTGTCTGTGAAAATACTGGTGGTGGTTGCGGAGATGGAGAGTTGTGGAGTGGGTGCCCTCCCTTGATAAGTCTTTGGGCTCCCTGGAGGTGTCATGTAATAATATCAAACATTTTTATTATTATTATGTGATAATAAAATAGGCTGACTATACTAATTCAATTACATCAGACTAGCCCAAAAGAAAATTAAAACTTTTGCTTTTAAAATCCAAAGCGTTCTTGATATGAGATGCTGACTTCACTGTGCAAGTAGAGCAATATTTGAGCATTTATTATTACATGATATCTCCAGGGAGGCAAGGACTCATTGAGGCAGACCATACATCACCCAAACCAGCTCATACCTCCCCTTAAATTCATTCACACTAGATGCACTCACTACCCCTAAAAGCAAACTATTATACTCACTCATTGCTGCTCTGTGAGAGAATAACCTAGCTCTTACCCCTTTCTTGACTGTGAACAAACTTAACGTCCATGGATGCCTCCCCTCATGTCCTCTCCCCGCCCTTCCATATAATGAAAAATTTCATCAGACAATATCCTATAAAAGCCCATTCAGAAGTTTATAGACCTCTATCATATCACCCCTTTTTCTCCTGTTAACCAGAGTAATCCACAGACTCGCAATCTGTCCTCATAATCTAAATCCCATAATACAGATTTTTTTTTGCACCCTTTCCACAAGCTCATCCTTCTTTCTTTATCCCACAGCTTCCTTAGAAGCTGGGAGACCAAATTTGTGCACAATAATCAGTAAATAAACCTTACCTTGCCATGTAAGGTTCACTTCAACATCACAATTATCCTCTGAATGGCATTTGTAACTTTTGCTATATGACCTTTTAACTTTAAATTCCTATCCACCATTATGCCAAAATCTTTAACTTCAGTTTCTTATAGCATAACTCCACTAATATAATATGCTGCTGGAAATCTCGTGCCAAAGTGCATGACTTTACACTTCTGATATTAAACTGACAGTCACTTTTTTTTGGCCCAAATTTCCAGCCTATTCAAATAATTTTTTAAGTGCTTGATATCACAGAATCCTTGATAGCTCTGCCTATCTTCACATCATCTGCAAACAACTGCACATATCCTGTTAGACCCTTCCTAATTTAACTCAAAAAGAAACAATATCAACAAGGCTGTTAATCTGATTTAATGAAGGACTGGATGAGAGGAGAATGGTTAGTGCAGCAATCACAAAGTATAAGCATTAAAGTAATCTTTCCATAATATTCTTTCTTATTCTGTACTAGCCTTGCCTTTAATCTGGCTTGGTGACAAGATTTTTATTTTTTTATTTTTCTGAAATAAAAAATGGCATAATCACAACCTTCAGTAATAATAAGATGTCCTCCTGAGTAAGCAATCAGCCAGAAAACATAACCTATAAACAAATCTGCAAGTTCAGAAAAGTCTATAAATGTACATAAGAGATTAAAAATAAAAAGAGAGAGAGAGAGACAACAAACAAACCTCTACTGCAGTATGACATGATCGTACTGTCCCAGTGCCTGTGGCATGCATTTGGGCTAAATTATAGAAGGCTAAGACATGTCCTGATTGTGAAGCCATAGTGTAGTATTTAATTGCCATCTTATAATCTCTCTGAACTCCTAAACCACCTATAATAGTGAGGAGGAAAAAAACCAACTTATTCACAAATTTGTTATCAACACTAACAAAAAAAAAAAAAAATTGTATAGTATTAACATGAATGATAGTGAATAATATAACATACATTTTCTACCAAAAATTGTCCGGACACCCCGTTATTTGAAGTTATGGAACGTTCCAGGTTTGTTAACTTAAAAACTGGTGTACAGATAGTAGGAAGCAGCATTTCATCATAGCAGCTGAATACAGGTGGTATGGCAATACGACGTGAACTTGGTGACTTCAAGAGAGGTGTCATAATGGGCTGTCACATTGGTGGCATGTCCATACATGCCATTGCTGCTCAAATGGAGCATTCAAAATCAATGGTTCGTGATGTGATCAACAAGTGGAAATGTTCTGACATCACTAGTGCAAGAAAACATTCAGGACGGCTGTGAAAATGACTGACAGGGACAGGAGAGTGTTAAAACGAGTGGCGTGCAAAAACCAGCTATAATCGGCACAGACGATCCATGATGAGTTCCAGAGCACCAGTAACACCATGGTGAGCACTAATACTGTATGAAAACAACTCCATTTACTGGGTTTCCATGGAAGAGCAGGAGCACTCAAGCCAAACATCAAAATAATGAAAGGCGGATCATTTGGCCTGGCGCAAAGAGTGTGAACTGAACAACTGACCAGTGAAAAACGGTACTCTGGTAATTAATGAGTAATGAATCAAGATTCACCTGTTTCCAGTCTGATGGCAGGGTATGAATATGCAGGCAGTCGGGTGAACGCTTGTTGCCACAGTGTTGTACCCACAGTAAAATTTGGCAGTGGTGGAGGCAATGGTGTGGGGTGCATTCAGCTGGTTTGGAGTGGGACCACTGGTCATTTTCTTTTGTCCAAGAAGGTAGCTCAGTACCTTGATATTCTGAATAATCAGGTACTGCCTATACTGTTTACTTTTTGTGGAACAGACCTGTGTTACTATCAAGACAACAATGTCCCATGCCACAAAGCTGCAGCTGTTATGGAATGGTATGAAGAAATAGGCATTAAATGACTGCTCTGGCCTGTGCAGAGTCCTGACCTCAATCCCATCGAACACCTGTTGGATGAATTGGAGTGGTAATTCAGGTCCAGAGCAGCACATCCTCAATCTGTCGCTGAATTCAGTGATGGTTTGATGGAGAAATGGAGACGAATTCCACCTGATGTGTGCCACACATTGGTGGAAAGTCTCCCTCAAAGAGTGCAGGAGGTGATCAAAGCCAAAGGTGGACATACCCGATATTAAGGTTCGCCTGCTGGTATCAATTGTAAATTGCTAAAGTGTCAGACAATTATTAGTAGATAGTGTATCGTGTAGTGAGTAACTGGCTGACATATGCAATTAAATCCTTCATACAAGATTAACTGGAAAAAGATAATGGTATTGCATAGAAGATACTACAGGTCTGAGATGGTATTGCAGCTTCAGCTATAAAACACAACCCTAAACTCATTAAGTATGAGTGCATTAATTTTCCATTAGGGGTGCCCACTATAAGATTAATCTTTATATATGAAAGGTTTTTTTACCTTGGTTTTAATCCTTTTTTCCCAAATAAGTCAAGTTTGCGCCTAAACGTGGTTCAAGGCTTATGGTGGTGGTGCAATACCAAGGCAACTCGTGGTAAAGATGGATTAAGTTCTGATTGCTTTCCTGGGCATTTCCCATAAATGTAAAACACATCTCTTAGGAGATGTATAATGTTATACATTATGGGTGGGGATCAATACCCAGACCGGTTTCAACCTTTATTGAGGTCTCATCAGTGAAATGCCAAGGTTTAAGTAATACAGAGCTTATCAATTTTACCTATGCAAGTTGCCACAAGGTGCTTTGACCTTATTAAGAATCTCCAGATGAGAGAAAGATGTGGCAACTTGCATAGGTAAAATTGATAAGCTCTGTATTACTTGAACCTTGGCATTTCAGGGTCTGCCTACTCACTGACAAGACCTCAATAAAGGTTGAAACCAGTCTGGATAGTGACCCCCACCCATAATGTGTAACATCATACATCTCTTAGGAGATGTTTTACATTTATGGGAAATACTAAGGAAAGTGATCAGAACTTAATCCATCTTTACCAAGAGTTGCTTTGGTGTTGCACCACCACCATAAGTCTTGAACCATGTTCAGGTGCAAACTTGACTTACTTGTCTGTTTGCTTAGTTGGGAAAAAGGATTAAAACCAAGGTTATAAAATTACTTGGTATCTTTAACATAATCTTTATATAGTCTAATTTCATTTCCACTTATTGTTTCATGAGTATTTTTGTGTGTGTTATTACAATTTTAACATTGCATTCCTGAAGATGTCTGTGACGGAGACAAAATATTGAAACGATTAAACCTGCTGTTTAATTATTTCTCTTTGTACTGTAGTTATTCCATTAAATTGTACTGAGTGTAAACCAGCAACTAAGCCTAAATATGCATTTACCATGTGAATATTTATAGAATATGCATACAGCAGAAACAATGCATGGGTGAAAGTATTTGGAGTGAGATGATAAGTGATGTATTGTTAATCAATCTCATTGCTCTTCTTTATTTGTCAAGTATTCTTAGGAAGCTGTTGAGGGCACCACCTCAAACCTATGAGCAGCATGTTTGAGAATGAGGTTTAAAGGAGGCCTAGACCCTGCAAGTGGATGGAATGGTTGTAATGTATTTATGCCAAGAGAGGAATAATGTCAAGGTAATCTTAATGAGAGAAATCTCATCTTGCCTAGAGATCTGAACATTGCCAAAGGTAAGGCTGGAAGAATATGGTTCACTTTGTGAGAAATAGAGCAGAACTGTGTTTTGCAGGGATTGAAATTCACAAGGTTATCCGAGCTCCATCGAAGAATGCTTTGGAGATCAGAATTTAGGGTTACAGAAGTTGTTGCTCTGCAAGTTGTGGTTTGTGTGGTGCACAGTTTGTCAAGTGAGATGTAGTATACTGTCATCAGCAAAACTGTGTTGGACAAGTGGTCAGCTGGTCAAGTTGATAAAAAACAGAAGTATGAGGGTGGGCAAGATGCCATAACCTTGCAAGGACCCCAGCATTAGTTGCATAGTCAGAAACATGAAACAGTCTACCATCACACACACAATTTGTGTCTTATGAGAAAGCTGGAAACTCAGATGCTGAAGTCACAAAACAAACCAAATGATGGGAGCTTACTTAATGTGGCAGACCAAATCAAAAGACCGAGATGTCAAGTGCAACCATATGGGATTTGCAGAACTCTTCTAAACAGGTGGATTACATAAGTGAACAGATCTTCTGTTGATCAGCAATGGCAGAATCCATAATGGTAGCTTTTCATTAGCTGAATGAACTTCAAAGTAGCATAGGAGTTGGGTGTTGATTCTTTCCACTACTTTGAAGATGACTGAGGTGAGAGATAAGGCAATAGTTTGATAGTAAGGATTTATTACCCTTCTCAGGAATGGGTTATAATACATAGGCTAATCTCCAGGGTGTAGGGTAGATAGCAGTAAAAGAGAGAGAGAGAGCATAAAAAGGTAACACAGAACAGGAGTCAACTCTAGAGCACAAATCTTCAAGACAACTGCAGAGATGACATAAAGATCAGAGAAGAAATTTTGGTATCTACTTGGGACAGAATTTTTCTGATTGCTTTCGAGTGAAAGGTCAGAGGAGCATTGAATGTTCAACATTTTGATTTGGGGGGGGGGGGGGGGGGGCAAAATCATATATGCATGCATTTTAAGTATAGTAAGAAAAAGCCAATCTTCTGGCATCAATGAGTGACAATGCAACAGAACTGGCTGGGTGCAGTAGCAGTGTGGGGCAGAAGTTATGGCCAACTGCTTTGACAAGAGATCAAAAGGCACAATGCAGGTTTCTTGCTTTTGACTCTTTGGAAATGAGTTTTATATACACACACACACTGATGATTTTCTTGAAGCTGTTTTGGACTTTGGGGTATGCAGTGAAGGAAGGTGGAGTTCTTGATGAAATCCAGTTGCTGTATGCTCGGTTCTTCATTTTGTACAGCCTTGGCACATTTTTTTTTTTTTTTTTTTGAGAACCAAGGCTTACTTAGAGAATAGAAATTTAGTATGGAATGGGGAATATATGCTTCTGTACCATTGGAGACTGCTTCAGTGATGGATTCAGTGCATGTGCTTGGGTCAGAAGGATGAAAGCAATAATCCAACCAAGGGAATAAGGTATAGAAATCATAAAAGTCAGCCCACTTTGTGTTTTTATAATGCCAAAAGATTCTTGGGATGTTTATTTGGTTGGTGTTTTATGGGACAAGGATGGCTCTGGTCACAGCAGCATACAAGTTAAAAAGCTGTAAAATATGACAAACATATGGAAATAAAAATGTACATAAATGTAGTTCTAAAAAGATAGGTGTACTTAACAAAGCAAATAAAATATAGATAAAAAGCAGGTTAAAACAATCAATGTAAAGGTGTAAAAAAAAGTTAATTAAACAAATAAAAAGCATATAAGGTAAAAGAAATTGTGCATAAAAATTTATAAATGAAAGTGTGATAAAATCTGCCTGAGTATGTAGAGCATAGACAGATTGTGAATGCTGCTATAATAATGACTGCACTCATTCATGAAATGAGGACAGTCAATTAAAATATAACTAATGGTGAGCCCAGCATTACAAAACACACAGAGGCATGTTTTCAACTTCCTATGTTTGAACCCTACATAGACTAGGTGGCATAATTTAATTTCATGCTTAATTTAGAAGAGCTTATTATTATTAGTCTCTATTCCAAGATGACTGCCACTGTGATGGAAGTTTATGTCTGATAATCTGCCAGTAATCATTGTATGGTATAAGTACATGGTGAAAGGTTGAGAAATGAGCAGACCTGGCTGAAGTCTCATTTCACTTGATCCCAACATGACTTGCAATCTAACAGAAGCATACATCTGTTGAACAAAAGTTTAAAATAAGAACAAAAATATAAAATAAGCAGTAAACAAAAACTTCATCAAAAACTCACAACACTCACCAACAGACATTCTGGCTAGTCTAGATATTGCAACTGACATCTCCCAACTATTTAGACATGGGCTTAATTCAATTTATTTTCGATGGGAATGAGAAAATTTACAAACAACTATCTGCTTTGCAATGGGAAGCCCTCTATCTCCTTCATGTGCTGACTTATTCATGGAAAACTTTGAAAAAGATTTCCTACTATCTACAAATCCAAAACCATCACTTTGGTGGAGATATGTAGATGACATATTTATAATCTGGACAGACAGTGTGGTTCAGTTATGCGATTTTCTTTCATCTATTAATTCCTTCCATCATAAAATTAAATTCACTTTAGAACTTGAAAATGAAGGAAAATCACCTTTCCTAGATGTTTTAATTCTGAAAAAAAGAAAAAAAAAAAAAAAAACAGGAGGCCTCTCTCTTAGCATATACCATAAGTTCACTCATAACAGTTACCTGAATTTCTCTTCATTGCACCATATATTGCAAAAATTAGGTATTATACATATTATTATACACTAGTGGCCAAAATTGTGGAAACTTTTTGGAAAAAGTGTATTTTTGAGGTTTGATGGCTCATAACATCAGTTTTTGTTTGGTGTAATACCATAAAATTATATATCAATGGAAAGATAATTTAATCAAGAATGTAATGCAACAAAGTTTGTTCAATTATCTGTATTCTATGAAAAGTAATAGCCAAATAACCAGAAAAAAGAAGCCCAACTTGCTTAGGTTGATATGAAATAGCTTTCCTTCATTTGAATGTAGCCAATGAGCATGGGTGTTTAGAGAGTCAATCAGGTGTCATCTTGTTTTGGCAATGAGCCAATAAGGTCACAGTAGGATTCAGCTATTGATGTCGTGTAGTGGAGCTGAGAGGAAGCATTTTTCAGTGTGTTATGTGATTGCTATCAAGTTGGTTTGGTTTTTTTGTGTTCTTTCATGTAGTGAGCTTGTAAAACGTAATAAAATTAAAGAAATGGCACAAAGAGTTGACTGGTCACCCAGAAAGCAATGTAAAATAGTACTATTAAGTGAACAAGGCTACAGTTATGAAGAAATCAGAAGAAAAATTGGTGGAAACTTAACCAAAGATGGCATTTCTAAATTTTTGAAGAGATATCTCAGTCGCTACAAAACCAGACTGGTAAAGGCAGGAAAAGGTGCACAAACAGCAAGTGATGATAGAAGAATTGAGAGACTGTGCCTACGTGACAGAAGAAAATCATCTGGGTGTATACAAGATGAAATGCTGCAATACAATGTATAGTTGAGTGCAAGGACTGTTCGGAACAGACTGCAGGAATTTGGTCTAAATGCTAGAATTCCATGAAAAAAGCCATTTTTATCTCTCAAACAAAGGTTGAAAAGATTAAACTGGGCTAAAACCCATGCTGACTGGACAGCAGAACAATGGGACAGTGTTATTTGGAGTGATGAGACCAAAATCTCCCTGTTTGGTAGTGATGGCATAAAATACGTAAGGAGAAGAATCTGAAAAGATTTGCATCCTGATTGCATTACATCTACCGTGAAAACACTCACTTAGTGTTATGATCTGGGATTGTATGACATCAAAAGATGTGGGCAGAATTTGCATGATTAATGGGAATATAAATACCCAAAAATACATAAATGAAATACTTGAGCCCAAACTGAAGCCTTTCGCACGTGATCTTTTCCAAAATAATGAAGCATTTATATTTCAACAGGATTCAGCTCATGTTGCTGCTGTGTGCAAAAAGTGGTTTCAAGATAATCATATTCCACTGCTGGAATTAGCCCAATCTAAAATCTATGGAGCCAACTAAAGAAACTTGTTAGTCAGAAGCAACCCACCAATAAAACCCAATTAATAGAAGTAATAATTCAATCTTGGTTTCACATTATAACAGCTGCAGAACTAAAAATAACTTGGTTCACTCCA
This sequence comes from Typopeltis vanoorti, assembly GCF_054136105.1. NCBI lineage: Eukaryota > Metazoa > Arthropoda > Arachnida > Uropygi > Thelyphonidae > Typopeltis > Typopeltis vanoorti. The sequence goes on along the minus strand of NC_143559.1, from coordinate 27,957,759 downwards.
TGGAAAGACGTTGTAAGGCCGTAATTAACACTAAAGGTTACCCAACTAAGTATTAACTCACATTGTGAGAATTTTTATATATCTCATTTTTTCTGTGTTTCACTTTTCTTTATAACTGCTGTTCTAATAAAAAAATCCTTCATAAAAGTTATTGCATTACATTCTTGATTAAATTATCTTTCCATTGATATATATATAATTTTATGGTATTACTCCAGAAAAAAGTGATGTTATGATCCATCAAACCTCAGAAATACACTTTTTCCAAAAGGTTTCCACAATTTTGGCCACTAGTGTATATATTATATATATGCTGAAAAAAAAAAAAAAGGGCGACTAATACAGGAGATGAAGAAACACTAAAGGAAGAATTATATTCTCTTTTCCAACTACTAGCAAAAATCTCCCAAGTGTATCGGTAACTACTGCTGGATGTTCTAAATTAACTGTTCAACCATTATGTTCAAGGGCGGAGAGAGAATCGGTGACATATCTGCCATTCAATCACTTTCAGGATTTTGTCCCAAGCGTCTTTTAATGTCAGTTGTTTTGTTATGGAGAATATATACTGGATCAAATATATATCTGCCATTCATTTTCTGGATTTTGTCCCAGGCTTCTTTAATGTCAGTTTTTTTTTTTTAAAATGTATACTGGATCCAGGATTCCATTTGGACTAATGTTGGAGGTCTCGCTCAGGCACTTCTGAAAGCAATTAGGTTTGTTGTTGTGGATTATCTTCAAAAACTCCCTAAGCTTTCTTCTGAGCTTCTTTGGCTGCTATACGATCGTCATTCCACCATCTGGTCGGTTTAAGTTTCCTTAAACTGACCAGATGTTTTACAAATTGCAGTTAAAGCAGCTTGTGTAATATACTGTTAGATGATTCACTGCAATGCCGATGGAAGAAGATCTGACTGTTGCAAAATCAAATTCTACCAAAGATGAGAACGTGAGCCAGCTAATTCTTGGTTGGATATGAAGCAACATAGTACTGAACCAAGGTTAAAAAATTTGAAAGTGTTTTCACTTGGTTAGACTATAAACTAGAGATACCAAGAAATTATATTCTTGGTTTAATCTTTTATATATATACGAGTAAGGAAACACTGTCTGCAACTGGGCTACCTGTATACAGAGGCTAATGACCTCACATCAATGCCTTAGTATGCCATAATGCAAAGCACGCACACCCTTTTGGATGTGTATAATGCTATGCATTATGGGAAGGGCCACTGCCCAGGCTAGTTTTGACCTTTATTGAGGTCTCATCAGTGGAAACCAAGTGAAAAAAACTTTCAACATCCAGAATATTTTAATAAGTTGTGACACCTTTTGACTACTTGTATATGGGAAATATATGACTTCTGCATTACTTCAACCTTGGTATCTCCTCTGAGTTCAGCTCCTGATGGCAGCTTGCTTCCAAGGTAGTAGACAAGTTCTGCTCAGTGGCTGGTCTTTTCTTGTCACTGAGTTGAGCCACAGATGAGTTTCCTGTCATGGAGTAATTCAAGTTAGGAGTAATGAGTTTAGTAGTGATCCTTTAGGGCAGGGGTCGCAAACCGGCAGCCTGCAGGCCAGATACAGCCCACAACCTTAATGGTTTCTATTCTAAAAATAAATGTTTTTAACAAAATCAATAAATATAACGAAGTTGGTATACCAAATTTTTATAAGTACCTCGGCAGTAAATATCCCAAATATAAAATTTATTGTGCAAAAATGTTGTCAATCTTTGGAAGTACCTATGTATGTGAGCAATTATTTTCAATTATGAAACTTAATAAGTCAAAGTTGAAATGAAATGAAATGAAATGAAAATTAATAAGTCTTAATAAGTCAAACTTAATAAGAAGAAAAGCTTGGTGAAGAACAAGCTGGATTCAGGCCAAATAGAGGTTGTCAGGATCAGATCTTCACTTTACGACAAATAGTCGAGAAAGCATGGGAATATAACAAAGATCTGTATTTAAGTTTTGTTGATTTGGAAAAGGCATATGACAAGGTGCCAAGAGAGAAGCTATTCAATACGCTGCAGTTATATGGTGTCAATGGGGCATTATATCAAGCAATACTTAGTCTTTATTTGAGTTGTGAGTCAGCAGTTAGAATTGAAGGAAGTACAGGAAGATGGTTTAATGTTAAATCTGGTGTGAGACAAGGATGTACATTATCCCCTCTGTTATACATCTAATCGACTGGCCCTTTGCTGCATTTGAGACCCCTGCTTTAGGGTGAGATTTAGAGTGATCTTGTAGATCACCCAGAGTTTTTGGAGCAGTATCCCTGCACTTAAAATACCTCAATAAAGGTTAAAACCTGACTGGGCAGTGGTCCTTCCCCATAATGCATAGCATTATACACATCTGAAAGGATGTGTGCTTTGAATGATGGGATACTAAGGCAATTGATGCGAGGTCATTAGCTTCTATATACAAGTAGCCCAGTCATGAAGATACTTCATTGGCAAACATTGTTAGCATACACCTGGATTAAAATATTAAAATTGGATAAAATATTGGAATCGTGAATTTATAACGTTAAAAAAGTTTCTAATCTGTAACTCTACAACCAGTGACATGGATAGTACTATTAGGACTGTGGAAGCGTAATCCACAGAATTGTAAGCAAACAAGTTGTAAGCAAGTAAGAAGAATTTTAAGCAAACACAGCTGCATGACGGCAAGGGAGAGCAAAGCTGATTGTAAGATAAGATGTGTGGCATAGTAATTTTATGGTTAAAACTAAGTTTAATTTTACTACTAACATTAAATTAAGAGATTTGCATCTTGAATATCATCCCATCCCATTTGTGTGTCATCTCCTAACCAGAAGGTGACTCATGGTTGACTATGGGCATAACATGTGGTGAGGACCCTCTCTCTTCCACATATTATCACAAGTATTCATGACTATAAATCCATGTTTCATTTAAGGCCAGTTTGCCTGTTCTGAGGGACGAAGGCAAGGGAGAGCAAAGCTAATTGTAAAATAAGGTGCATGGCATAGTAATTTTATGGTTAAAACTGTTCTAAGTTTAATTTTACTACTAACATTAAATTAAGATATTTGCATCTTGAATATCATCTCCTATTTGTGTGTCATCTCCTATCCAGAAGGTTGGCTACGATGATATGACTCATGGTGAGGACACACATGGATTTACATGACTTAAATCCACGTGTGTTCATGGGGGCCAGTCTGCCTGTTCTGAGGGACGAAAAACCCAAGATTCTGGGAGAAAAAAAAACCTCTACCTCCATATGAGACCAGCTAATTTACCTTTAGTCAAAAGAGACCAGATAGAAGCGCCTCACATCATGGATGGGAATTGAACTCTGGTCTTTCCGACCAAGGGGCTTCATCTATACTGACTGAGCTACGGAGAGGCTCTTGAATATCATAAGGAGTCATATAAGAAAAACAATTATTTGCATATTGTATATCTGTATTTGTGACAGATACATATTGCAATATTATGATGGTAGAATTATTGATGAGAGTTCAGAGTCATTATTGCCCAGAATTTGAACATTTTTACACTCATTCTGATTAAGATTGCCTAGTTGATTCTGAAGTATATAATAACTTTCTTTCAAGAATCTCTTGAATTTGAAAGAACTTGTGTGAAAAATCTTTGTTGTCCCAGAGAATCTTGTGGCTAGTAGAAATTCCATGTTTTGCAATGTCAGATTTCTTAGCTTACAGAAAACAGAGGAAAAGTTCAGAGTGTTAAAGTTAAATGCTCTCTGACACAACCCTTTCACTTGGGAAAGATGAGCAAGTTGCTTGGAAAGGCTGAAATTTGGGTTTTTATCAGGAAAAGCAGGGTGGGTTTTGCAGACTAGAAATGGAAGTGGACACCACATATATTTCTGAAGTGGATTTGGAAAGTTCTGGAAAGTTTATTATTGACCAAAGGGGGTCACACATATTCCAAATGCAGTACTTGAAGATGTGGTTGCCTATTAGTAGTACTTGATTTACACATCGGTATTCCTTTTGTACTCTATGTTTTCCACATTGTCATGTTTCTTCCAGTTGTGGACAAAGTCAAGACCTTATTCATGCTGGCTAAACATAGGATCAGGCTCGGCTCATAACTGGTTGTGTCGTAACTTAATGGCTGCCATTTTCACATTATGCACACTATTTTGGTCACCTGATGCATCTATTTCTCTCTTATTCCCACCTAGCAAGTAATGCTGAATATCAGAGCAAACATTTACACAAAACAAACATCTAACATTACTTCAACAAATACTCTAATAAAAACTACGTCAGGTAGATTGAAGTTCTCCATTTGTTTCTATCCGTTCATGCTCTTTCTTCATGCACATGATTCCAGTTCAAGTTTCTGTTTTAAATCTTATGTGATCTCAGCATCTTTTTTTTTCCATAGTCTTTCTTGTTGTTTTTCCCTCTTAAATTTTAATTTCATATATTTTTATTTGGTAAATGTAATTCATTCTCATTATATGTCTAAACTATCTCAAGCATTTCTTCAACACTTTCTAGTCAAAAAATATTCCTCGTGTTTCTACATTTCTTATTCTTTTCTTGCTTTTGCCAACATTTCCCCAAAAACTTTCATTTCACTGCTTGTAATCTACTTAAGTCTCTCTCTCTCTCTTTTTGTTAGTTTGCATGTCTCTGCTGTATAAAACTAAAATGGAAAGCAGTAACTTCTGCTAATCAAAAGCTTATGCTTCAGTGGGGCCCTCACTCTTTCAAAATAGGCTACTTACACTATTGGAAAAAAAAAAAAAGCTTGGCCTAGAGAAATCTGCCTCAATATCACCTGTACACAAAATATGCATATCAAACATTTGAAGTTTTCATTCATCGCTCTTCCCAGACTTGCCCTGTAAGTCTGGGAAGACAGATGGCATTATTAACTTCTAATTTAACTTAAATTATTAACGTGCAAATTTCCTCTTTGTTTTAAAACCATGCTCTCACTCTTCTTGCTATTAATATGTATACTCCACAAGATTTGTGTCACAATGTTCCATTTGTCTAGTTATTTCTGCAGGATTCTGGATGTGCCCAAATACCCACATTATCTACAAAGACAGCTTTTTCTTCCTTGCTGGTAACAATACTTTGAATACTATTCATCCCAGTGAGCACCATGAAGATATGATTTTTTCTTGTGGCAATCCATTATTAAGTGAAAACTACTCCAAAATTCCAAATTTATTTTTCACAAAGATGTTACATTTAACAAACATATTGATGATCAAAACTATTTCTTCTTTTGTTCTATCTATCTATATGTTCACTGAGCATCTGCAGATGTCGTATGGTGGTCACTCCGATGCTCGGTGATGAGCCACACCTGGCCTCACCACGTAGTCCTGTTGTTTGCTTTTCTGGAGGCCTCAACTCTCTGAAGATCAGTTACTCCACACACACACACCATCCATCCATCCATCCATCCATCTCATTGATGGTCTACCCCTTCCTCTTTTTCCAGGAACTTTACCTTCTATTACTGTTCTGAGAAGTCCCCCTTCCATCCTTTCTATGTGTCCAAAATATTTTAGCTTTCTTCTGTCAATATCCTTAAAGAACCTTAAAGTTCTACTGATCTTTTCTAACACCAATTCACCTTCTTTTGTTATGTCTATATTTTTCCAAACTTTTGCACACTTTTTTCCTATTGAAACCAATCAAAGGTTTCTTTTAAATCAAGAATGGCATAAATAGGCCTTTTCCAAATTCCCAGTCTCTCAAATGTTATTTTTTTACGGCAAAAATCAAATCAACAATTGACATAAAACCAAACTAAAACTAAAATTTGGTCTAAAACCAAACTGCTCTTCTCTCAGACCGTTATCCATTTTATCCCTTATTCTTGTTACTATTATTCTTTCAGTTATCTTTGCACAGTGACACAACACTATTCCTTTATATTTACAACACTCCTTTCTTGAACCACCTTCATAAATTGGAATAATAATACCCTAGATCCAATCATGAGCCTCCGTAGCTCAGTTGGTATAGACAAAGCCCTTTGGTCTGAAAGACCTGGGTTCGATTCCCATCAGTGATATGAGAAACCTTTATCTGGTCTCTTTCGACTAAAGGTGAGTTAGCCAGTCTCATACAGAGATAGGGTGTTTTTTCACCTGGAAACTCAGGTTTTCCCCAACCCCGAGGGGAAAGCAATGGTGAACTACCCTGTAAAAATCTCACCAGAAATACTTAGTCGGCAATGCCTACAAAGTCACCTACGGTCAGAAATGACTGAAAGGGAAAATCAGATCAGATCCAATTCTTTCAGTACCATGTATCACTTTCTTTCTCCAGATCAGTCAAAACACCATTTCTTTCCTGAACTAATAAGCTCTGATCATTTCAGCAGACATAAAGCTATCCAAAGGGATTTTTTATTCTTCATCTTCCTTAATGCTTCACCTTCAGACCTTCATCCATTATTCCTTATTCTTGTTGCCATTATTCTTTCAGCTATCTTTACACTGTGACACAACATTATTCCTTTATATTTACAACACTCCTTTCTTGAATCACCTTCATAAATTGGAATAATAATACCCTACATCCAATCATCATGTATCACTTTCTTTCTCCAGATCAGTCTAAACCATTTCTTTCCTGAACTAACAAGAAGCTCTAATCATTTCAGCAGACAAATAATCTATCCAAAGGGATTTTTTATTCTTCATCTTCCTTAATGCTTCTTCACCCTCTGGCATATCTATTTCTCTATCCTCTCTCTCTTATCATTATATTTATTCTGGTTTATTTCATCATAGAGATCTGTTAAAATGAAAGCTAAGATAATAATCTTGCTACATAATCCTAGTTTCTCTTTCAGTAGTCACAAGATTTCCATGTATTAAAAAACTTGGTTCTCAATGTTCTTCTATTCTTCATTAATCCACACATTTTCTGGTTATCATATCTCCTACTTTAATATCTTCCTATTTTGAATGAAATGGTTTTAAGAAAAGTATAGATAAATTACATGCATTTTTTTTGTTTTTTGATGCAATTAATGACTAGTTCAGACAGCAACATTTTATATATGGTGGCAGTGAAGCTGCATAACATGTCGAGAGCTCTCTCAAGTCATCATGAATACTGCTGAAGTTATTAAAGAAGCAAAATATCCTGTAAATGCTATCATCCACATGACAACATAGATCTGTCTGCATTTCCTAAAGAATACAGTAAATGAATAAATAAATAAAACATACTATAATGCGCTTTGTGATAATACAATATTTTTATTTATATCATTACAGAAATTATATTCATTCACTCTTTTCTATCATCATGTGGATATGACATTTGTATTTGAATATGTTACTTGGATATGGAAACAACTACATCAAATTGTTCTAGTATTCCATAAAGCAAAACACACTTCCTTTCAGACATATTGCTATATATTATGGGAACAGTCACTATCCTGATTGGTTTCAACTTTTATAGAAGGTGCATCAAAAGCTAGATTACTGCATAAGAAGGCTAATGACTTCACATTAATTAGCTTAGTATTTCATAATGCAAAGCATACTTCCTTTTGGGCATGTATAATGCTGTGCATTATGAGAAGGGTCACTATTTTGACCTTTATTGAGGTATTCTGAAATCGCAGGAGCACTTCTCCAAAAACTGAGTGATATACAAGATCACTCTAAATCTTGCTGTGTGATCCTGAAGGATCACTACTAAACTCCTGACCGGAATCACTCCAGAATAGGAAACTTAGTGGTGACAAAACTCTTTGACAGGCAAAAACTTGTCACCGAGCAGTAATGCTCTATTCCTGAAGAAGATCAGAATGAACATTATTAAATTTCATCAGTGGGAGCCAGACCCAAAAGAAATACCAAGGTTGAAGTAATGCAGAAGTCGTATATTTCCCATTTACAAGTACTGAAAAGGTTTAACACCTTATTATTAAAATACTCTGAATATAACTCAATTTTTTAATTCTTGTAGATAAACTTATACGTTGGTGATATATAACTGTCAATTTTTAGGGAAAGACAACGTATACTGTTATATTAATTAATACTACCTATATTTTGGTAATGTCATATTACCATCTTCAGGGAACATAAAAGGAATATCTGAAGATAACTTGCAGAAAGCTATTTTAAATCTAAATGAGATATCCAAAGAATATGGTATGATAATATCAACAGAAAAATCAAAAACTATGGCCTTTAAAGGACAAGATCCAGAAAGAACTAAAATAGTAATAGATAACAAGATCTTAGAACAGGTGAATTCATTTAACTACCTAAGATGTATGATCACATATGAAAATGAAGAAGATATAAACGTAAAAATTGCAAAATATTTAAAAATAACAGGTGTAATTAACTCTATATTTAAACCAAACCTAGTGCAAAAACAAACCAGGCTAAAAGTATACAAATCATTAGCCTTACCAGTCTTAATGTATGGAAGCGAAATCTGGACAATAAAACAAAAAGACAAACAAAGATTAACAACAGCAGAAATAAAGCTTATGAGAAAAACTGCAAAGTATACCCTATTTGATCACAAAAGAAATGAAGATATTATGAAAGAATTAAACCAAGAACCAGTAATAGAAAAAATTAAAAAATATAAACATAAATGGATGGAACACATTCAAAGAATGAAAACAGAAAGATTACCAAAACAAGCCTTAAAGTACAGGCCATTAGGAAAAAGAAAACCAGGACGTCCGCTTAAACGATTCAATGATGACTTCTAAGGAAGGAACAGGCCATGCTAGGCCTAAATCCTTGATACGTATGATGATGATGAGGGAACATAAAATTAATGATATGTGCATGCAGGCACTAACACTGAACAAATATGGCTGAAGACAACAACTGAAGTCTGTCCTAGAGTCCTAAAAGATGCCACCTAGTGGGCTAAATTGGGTAGTAGTCTTGGCTGTTGGTGCTGATGTTCTAAGAATGCAAACTTCCCATATTTGGGGCAGTCTCATGCATCCAAATTTGTTGAGGTTTGGGGAATTTTTTTTTTTTTAAAGCTGAGGCTGATTCCAGGAATAATCTCTCATATTTATATTTGCTGCAGTGTAGTAAGGTAGCTTTCTTCCAGAAATGGAAGAAAGCTACCTTACTACACTGCAGGTGTCCAAAGCATGGTCAGCAAGTCCTGAGTGGCTGTATTGGGGGAAACGGATATAATCCATATGTTCAAATATCCTGATATTAGCTGTCCTTCCTGTTTGGCAGTAGTAAGACAGTTTGCAACTACAAGGGACCTGGTATACTCCAGGTAGGTCTAGGGGAAGTGGCTGGTCCTTGGGGAGTGGATAAGAGATGCCAATTTTTTTTATATGGTTTATAACAAGTTGTATTTTTTTTAGGATTTTTGTTAGCTTTTCAGAAGTACCCCAAATATAAGGAATGGTGATAGAATTAGAGTAGTTCCTTGTTATGGAAGGAGGGGGGGGGGGGGTTGAGCTAATTGGTTTTAATATTTTTTGGATTTTATGAGGGTTGTAGCCATTGGCTACAAAAAGGTGTTAAGAATATGGTTAAGTTCAATGGTAAGTGCATTGTTATCTGAACTGATTCATTTTGCCCTGTTATATAGGGTTTTTATAATCCCATATTGTTGGGAGGGTGGGGGATTGCTAATGAATATATCTACCTGTATGTGTAGGTTTTCTGTAAACAGAGAAAGCCAGGGATCCATCAGGCTGGCATGTAATCAGTGTCTAGGAAAGGGAGACTGTTATTGTTTTGTTTTTCCAAGGTAAACTGGATCCTGGGGTGTTGATTGTTTAAGTGTGATAAGAAGTTGTGGAGTGTGTACAAGTCATGTGGCAAAATATCGAACACATCATTTACATAGAGTAGCCAAACAGTAGGTTTAAGTGTAGCTGAGTTTAAGGCTTTTTCTTCAAATATCTCCATAAAGAAGTTGGCCAATGGTGGAGAGTTATAGCTAGATGAAAGTTTTTTTCACATGGTTATAAATCAAATAAAAGATGCCAAGAAATTAAATTCTTGCTTTAAATCATTTATTCAAGTGTAAGCAAACAAAGTCTGCATGTGAAAGATTTTCATAACTAGACTACTTGTATATAGAGGATAATGACTTCACATTAATTGCCTCAGCATCCCATTGAGTGTGTATAATGCTATGCATTACAGTAAGGGGCAGACTAGTTTTGACCTTTACTGAGGTCACATCAGTGGGATGCCAGACCCAGAAGAGAGACCAAGGTTGAAGTAATGTGGAAGTCATATATATAAAATTAAAATTTAACTGACTAGAACCCGAGAAAGTATAACAAAAACCTTTAATAAATCACGACTAGTTTCATCGGTGTTTCGACTTCTTCAGGTGAGAAAGAAATAACATAAGACTTATAAAAAATAACCTTGTTATTTTTCTAAGTCTTATGTTATTTCTTTCTCACCTGAAGAAGTCAAAACGCCGATGAAACTAAATGTATACATCTCGAGTCAATCCTAATTACAACAATATATATAAGTAGTGAAAAGGTATATCACCTTATTGAAATACTTTGGATTAGAGCTAGCTTCTGAAAGTACAATGCTGGAGTATTTTAATACTAAGGTATTACACTTTTTCACTACTTGTATATGGGAAATATATGACTTCTGCATTATTTCTCTTCTGATGTATGAACCAGACTCAGAATCTCTTCTGAGTCTGGTTCCCACTGATGAGACCTCAATAACGGCCAAAACTGGTCTGGTTAGTGGCCTTTCATATACAGGTTGTCTGGTTGTGAAAATATTGCATGTGCAAACTTTGTTTGCTTACACTTGAATAAAGGATTAAACAATAATATAATTTCTTGGCATCTTTAATTTATAACCAAGTGAAAAAACTTTCAACAATTAAAAATATGCACAAACAAGTTAATAAATAACCAGATCATCCAACAATAAATAGACTTACTGTAGTACATATTCCCTAGTTGCAGCTGCCCATCAACCCATCCTTGATTTGCAGCAAGAGAAAAATACTTGAATGCTTTGGTGTAATCCTTTATAATAATAAAAGTAATAAAATTCTATTTATTTGAATGAAAACTATTACTAATAGAATTTAAACACATAAAACAACATGAAGTGAATTATTAACATACTTATGAACTTACACATTTGTTAGTAATTTCAAATTTATAAACTTCTATAACAAATTTATTTAAAAAAAAAAAGTTTTTTTTCCCCTTCTCACTTATGTGACTCCCTATAAAATGTTCTTAACCTATTAAGTATTAGTACCATGTACTAATCTAATACTTTAATAAACAAAGGATTTCAATAGGAAGGTGGTCTCAAATGAGCAGACTGTTGGTTGGAGGGCTGATATGATAACAATTTGACCAACTTAGTTAGGTAATTTGATAAGTATTTGACAAAATAAAATGTTTCGTTATGACATCACATGAAAGATACCAATAAACTACAAATTAAAATGTACATTTTCCTTAGATCTTTTTACATTTCTTTCTATATTTTCCTCCCTCAGATTCTATAATCCCTTATCTTCTTTTCTATTCAATGAATAAATTAGATATTGTACACTTTAAAGCTTTTTCTTTTATTTCTTCAGAGACATTGCTTCAGCAATAAATAGTTTGAGATTAACCATAGCAGTAACACTGTAATTGTGAAATGAATCTGTGATTTAACATCAGATTTCTTAAGAAGTGAAACCTGAGGTTGTAGCATAGCTGTGTTGTTGTTCCTAGCACTTGTGACACCACCACCTGCATAGTTGCAATACTTATATTTATCACATGCCACTTATGACAAGTACCAAAATTGGCATGTGAGATATGTATGCAAACAAGTGAAATATGTAATGGGACTAAATTTTGTTTCTATAACAAATTAATACATCTGGAAGAAAAGAAAAAAAAAAGTTTTGTGAACAAAAATTTAGCAAATAAGGTACTTGATATAGTGAAATACCAAATTTATGCTTTTTTGGTGAGGGTTCCCCACACTAAATATGGGAACTTTATACTGGAGCTGTTAATTTCCTATATTGCAGAGGACATTCTTTGGAATCCAGTCAAAGTGACGACCAAGGAACACAACTGTTATACAATATATGTATGTATTTATTTTTTATTTATATATTATTTTATGTGAATCCCACCAATGAAAGACTGTAAACTTATGTCACATTAATACTGTGGCAGAGATAAGGATTAGATAATTCAGAAACCCTATTCTAGGCACCAAACATGAACTTTTTTTTTCAAGCTCCTTCAACCCTCCAATAAGCTGTACAAAGTTCCTCACCAGACAATTAAAATTCACTTATCCAAAAACATTCACAATGACCATGAACACAGCAAGATTCAAACCTACGACCTGTTGTCTGGAAAGCAGAGACTCTATCCACTTATTAATAATACTGTATAGTTCATTTAGTCTGTAATATAAATAAAAGCTGTCATAAAATATATATTCTTGGTTTAATCCTTTATCCAAGTGTAAGCAAACAAAGTTTGAATGTGAAGTCACTTCACAACTGGGCTACTTGTATATAGAGGCTAATGACTTCACATCCAATGCCTTAGTATCCCATAATGCAAAGCACATACCCTTATGGATATGTATAATGAAGAGCATTATATATGTCTGTTTAGGGTTTTTTAATTTATAATATAACCAAGTGGAAAAACTTTAGTCTGTAATATTCACAAGGTGGACTACTGACTGGAGAGCAGAAGCGTTATCCACTCGGCTAACCAGATTTTCCCTGCAGTGTCTTGATCTACATATAAGACTAAAAGTTGATATTTTTATAGTTAAATTATTTGAAAGAAAGTATACTTCATACATGTAAATAATTTCTATCATGTTGATTATTATGGATAAGCAAATCATCCCCTCCCTTATCACTAAGTTATTGTGATCAATTTAAAAGGAAAAAATACATCTTAGCCAATAATTTTTTTATTATTAATAATTAAAACATTTAAAAAGAATAAAACAAAAGTGTGTTCATCATAACTGTTCACTAGCAAAGTGGAGAATTCTTTATTTTTAACACACATACAAAAAGGTTTACTATTCATGTGCTACAACAACCCCCCCCCCCAACATTTATTAAATGACAACGTAATGATGAGAGATGGCGTGAAACCATTATCTGCACTAATTTCAACCTCTGAAGTTGCATCATGCTACTAGATATTTTTAGCTCTAAGTATTTCTAACACAGAAATACTTAGAGCTAAAAATCAATACAGCAGTCTTTTTTTTCAACATACAAGGAGCAAATGATGTATCACCATATTAATATATACTCAGAATTAAGTTTGAGTATATATTAATTGAGAGCATTTTATTAATAAGGCAATTCACCATTTCATTACACATACATGAAAAAAAGACTTCCATTCATTTAGCATTAGTATCTCTATGGGTCTAGCTTCCACTAATGAGACCTCTAACATTGAAGCTTCTATGTGTCATAATTTGCCATAATGCATAGTAATATACACATCCCAAAGAAAGTGCTTTGCATTATGGGATACTAAAGCAGTGTCATGTGAAGTCATCTGCTTTGACATAAAAGTAGCCCTAGTTGTGATACTATGCATGCAAACTTTTGTTTACTCAAGCTTGGATAAATAACAAGCAAACGAACAATCATTTTTTGTCACTTGTAACCAAGTGAAAAATATTTTCTCTCCCAAAATATATTGTACTAACGACAGCAGAACTGCCATAGAATAATGAGAACAGTTTTAAATATAAACCCAAATCTCCAACTGTTTAGGTAGAAAATCCCAAGAGTGCACATCAATACCATGCTGATTGGTCGAGTGGTTAGCATATCTGCTCTCCAACCAAAAGGCTATGGGTTCAAATCCCGTGTGGGCATGGATGTTTGTGATTGTCTGTGAAAATACTAGTGGTGGTGGTCAGCGGTAGATGGCATTGGTGTAGATGATGAAGATAGTTGCAGTTGGTGAAATGAGTGGTGGAGATGGAGAGTCGCAGAGTATGTCATCTCCTTCGATGAGCCTTTGGACTCCCTGGAGGTATTACGTAATAATAATAATAATAATAAATAAGATAGAAAGAAATTAGCACATCAATCAAATAGCTACAATACAGAGGCAAAAGATCCCTTATCAAACACATAACATGATGTCAACATGTGCAGACTACTGAAAACTATTCTCTTATTTCTCCTCCTGCACTTTCCATGTCAGTATATAAGATGATATTTGAAGTTTAAAAAAAACTATTGAAACAAGGGATCATCTTACACTCCAGGTATCAAATCTGAATATTTGCATTCAGTGATGAAAAATGTCATCAAGCAATCATCTAGTTCCTACAGTAACATGTTAGATCAGGGGGTTGCCAAACTTCTTTGACCCTCGACCCCTTTAAGAGTTTGACTTTTTATCGACCCCCTCTATTTTACTATTACGTAATTATAATAGAACAAGCAAAAAAAGATGCTTATGTGAGTTTTTAGATTGTTTATTTTATAGTTACAGTGTTTATTGTATGTATAATATAGTATATATTATTATATTGGCTTAACGTCAAAGGGATAAGTTTTTGACGTCCTGCTTAACATTACATATTTGATAGGAGGGATAAATAAGATATAAAATATAAAATTTAATTTAGATAACAAAATAACAATAATACAATCTTCCTTATATATATGAAAATAAGACTTTTGTTACCTTAGTATACAATTTACTAATGTTGTCAATGTGAAGGGTGTGCTTCATGACTCTTGACAAGATTAGCAATGTTGGGTTTCTTAATGAAGCAATAAACCCAAGTTTCAAATATTCTAATGAATATTGTCTGCATTTCTTTTTAGAATCTGAAGCTGCCAAGCTATTTTAAATATAATCCTGTTTGTTTTTTTTTTACTCCATTTCCCAAGTCTTTACTTGAGAAATGGAGTATTAAAAAAAGGTTCATATTTAAAATAGCTTGGTATCTTTAACATATATTATACCCAAGGTAAAAAACTTTCTATAGAGAAGTTTAGTTCGTGAATGAATAATGATTGAATTATAATATGTATGTTGATGAATTTTAGAATATTAACGCTCACTTGCATGTCAATGCGCAAAAATGAGACTGGGATCAAATACGTGTAAGTATAAGTAAATAAACAACCGCGCACGTGTAGCAATCTCGCTCCTGCCGCGTAGGAATCACCGACATCCATTTATTGGTAAATAGGTCATTTTGGCCTATTTGATTGGCCTCTAACTATTTTCATGACCTTGCTCCATCTTACAGGTCCCATTCATGTCACTGTTCCCACGATTCACTCTTAATTGCATTGTCATTCAGGATGGAGGTAATCCAAGTTAACCGAATTAAATATTACCTGTATAATGATATCTTATCGACCGTGTTAGATGAACATATGCTTTTGGCTCACATGTGATCGAATGACTCATAATACGTGCGTGAGCCTGTCAATTCATGTTGTGGTGTCATGTGACACTGACAAGGCACATCTTTCGCTAGTAGACTAACAATAAGGTTCTATTGTTAAAATAAGGAAATGTGCAATAAGTTTGTTCAAAATACCATAAAATTGTAGACTAAAATGTTTAAGAATCTTTTCTTAACATGTTCATTGTCGATCACGTGATATCGCGTGGACGTCGCTATCGAGTAAAAAAAAATTGGCCACCACACGAAATTCCAATTTTCAGCTTGGCAATGAACGTGTTAATGAGTACTGCTATTTATTTCTAATTTCGAGACACCATAAGATCTTATCCATCTGGCTCCAATCCTACAAAAAAGAAATATGAAACTGGATTTAAACTGAAAGTTGTAACATATGTCAAAACAACTGTGCAGCTACACAAGAATATGGTGTAACAAAGTAGATTTGTGGTTATCTTAAACAATGTATAGCACAAAATTAACATTTTGGAAAGAAATTTTTAGATAGTATTTTATTTAATTTATTTTTAATCTTGAAAAATTGCATTAGCCATACCTTTTATTTAGAAAATTTGATAAGGTCTATCATTTACCAACTGCTATTTCAAGATCATACTTCCAACTTCTATAAATGGTTCACTGGTTTCCTTATTAATTTACATATCATGGTGGTTGACTTTGATGTTTTGGATTGCTCCACTAATACCAAAGAATCCTAGTTCTCTATGCTTTCACCTGAACTTTTCTCTTAGGCTCCAAGTGTACACTTCTATACTTTATATATGACTAACCTCACCATCCTCAAATCCTATTCCTAAACTTTGATGACAGTACACTCCACTCATCTTCATATTCATAGCATATATCCTGAAGGGATGAACAACAGGATACTCTTAACAGTACTACTGATTAAGTTTACATTATTACAGACTTCTTTATTTAGTCAAATGCCTATCTGATGGTGAAGAGATACCACAGGGCATGCCACTTTTAATCTCTGGTTAGTGCTGACATCATTCCATCCTAATTCTCTTTTTTCATTGTGTTTTGGACAGGCAGACATGCTCCTCTCACATGTCTACCTAGGTCATTTCCCTTGACGTCTTGTTTGTCAGGCTTCCTGTGGATCTCTCATTCTTCACTCTGTAAACTTCTCCAAACCATGTAAGTTGTTTCCTGGATAATTATTTTAAGTAGTTTTACTCCTAAACTTTTTTCCTTTTCTTTTTTTTTTTTTTTGTTCATATCTATTCTAGTTTTCCCTTCCATCTTCCTCAGAAATCTCATTTCAGTGGTTTGCTTCTGCCTAAAACTGTTGATATTACTAACAGCTCTATAGGACAGTAATGGAATATAAACTGATCAGTAAATTTTCTTTTGTGGATTTCCATTTTACTCTGAAAATTTCTATTTAACATGTTGTACTACTAGTCTTCCTTCTGATGCAATTCTACTACTGAGTTCTCAGATTTTTCTGTTTGGATTGAAAATTGATTCTAAATATGTCTGGCTACTTAGTCTCGAATTTCATTCTGAAACTTAATTAGATGTGTTCTTTCTTCCCAAACTACTACAGCTCTTCTTTTGCTCTGCTTCACATTTCTTTTCAGCATTTTTTTTTTAATTCCAAATATTTAAATTATAATGTTCTCCTTATGATTCTGCATATAGTACATCGTTACAAAAAATTCTGAAAATTCCAACAGTTTTATCAGCCAATTTCCTATCTGAAATAGTTTGTTTTTTGGTAGTCATCCATTGATACAGTAAACAGCATTAGGCCAAGTACCTATCTTACTCTGCAGTTGTCCTCTAATTTGTACTGCCAGTTCGTGAATACATTTTTGATAGTTTTGGCAGAGAGTGAATCCCTTGGAATCCAAACTTTCCCCTACATATTTTTTTCACATTTCTTTCTTTCCACAATATCCTAGGCTTTTGACATATAGAAAACATGATTCTTTTCCACATTCTTTACATATCAGCATATGCATGTTTGAAAGTAAGGATGACATAATACTTGATACAATAATTTAACTGAGATAATATATACATTATGTTGCCAAAAGTATCCAGAAAGCAACTGTTTATATTTCCCATTGCTACAGCATTGCTGTCAATATTTCACACCATCTGTGGTTCCTTTCACTGCTATTACAGCTAATACTCTTCAGGGTATGCTCTCCACTAAGTTCTGGTAAACTGCTGCTGGAATTATTTTCCATTCCTCCTGTAGTATGGTGAACAGCTAACGAGTGTTAGTTGGGTGAGTAGGTCTGGTGTGCAACCTTCGCTTCCGCTCATACCAAAGATTATTATTAATACATGACACCTCCAGGGAGTCCAAAAGACTCATCAAGGGAGGGCACCTACAACTCTGTCTCCACCAACTCAATCCACCAAATGCAACTACATCAACGCCCTCTACTGCCCACCACCAATATTTCCAAAGATAATCACAAACATCCATGCCCATGGCTGGATTCAAACTGCAGCCTTTTGCCTGGGGAGCAGATACGCTAACCACTCTGCCAACCAGGCTGGCAGGTGTGTTATCATGCTGATACAGGAAAGGCCTATTACAAACAGTTATCGCAGTATGGGAAGAACAGAATTGTCCAAAATATCACGGTAGGCATTAGTGTTTAAAGATCTGGACAAAAAAATCAATGGGTCCAGTCCAAACCAGGAAAAACAGCCTCAGATCATTATGCTACTGCCTCCAAATTTCACAGTCAATACAATACATTATTGTAAATATCTTTCATTAGGCAACTTCCAGGTCCAGACATTTATTTATTTATTTCGTATCCAAACACAAGTGGTACAACATGATTTACAACAAATTAGAATACATTACAAGCTTAGATCTGGTAGGTGAATTACACAGAGAAATAATAATTAAATATGAAAAAAAGGAAACTATACATAACTTATATACAGTCAATATGGTCAGATGTTCCTCCAGTATCTTGTACAATCAATTGCTCTTTCTGTGCAGGATATAAGGTCTTCTTTTGTGCAAGATGATGGAAGAAAGGGGCAAGAAAGAAGGTGTTCCATCGACTGAGTTGTCCAACACTCACAATTGTCTGGGCCAGTGAGGTAGCCCCATTTGATGAGGTTTTGTTCGCAATGTCCTGTCATTCTCAGTCTGTTGAGGCTTTTCCAAGTATTCCAGTCCAAGTGGGCACCACATGGAAGATGTTCAGCTGTTGGAATACCAGTATTATTTTCAGGACATAGTGCAAGCCATTGTTGAAGTCTTGTCTCTGGGAAGTTTTTAGGTGGTTCAACAGTTGCCAGGAAACTATGTCGGGATCTTAGTCTTTGGGGGTACTGCGGTCTGGCTAAATACTGGGTGGTGTTCATCATTCATTTGTCTACTTCCTTCATCAGCTGAGAATGCAGATCTTCGAATTGAAGCGGGTGCAATACCAGCCAAAGTATACAGGTCTTTTAGTGGTGTTGGTCCAGACATGTCCATCAGATTGCTAGATCATGAACCACAATTCACTGACCTGCAGGATTCTCTTCCATTGATGCAGTCATTGGACTGCATCAATGGAAGATTGTTTGCACCAATCCAGACAATGGTGGGCATTGGCAGGTGTAATCAAGAGCTTCTGAGCCACAGCATGACCATGAAATCTAAGAGCAAACATCTCTTCAGCTCATGCAGAAGTCATTTGTGATGACTGCTAAGGCTGACTGACAATTTACTGTGATAACACACTTGTCAGTTTCTTGAGCCTACCAGTTTGGGGGAGGGGTTTGGTTGCTCCATCACATTTCCACTTCATGATAACCTCATTGACAGTAGACCAATGCACGTGTAATGTGACAGAAATTTCTCAGACCAAACGACCGAATTTGTGGCTCTGACAATCATACCACGTTCAGACAACTTGTTGTCCACTCATCCTGATTGTGAACAAATCTTGTTCACAAAAGAAACAAAACCACCATCTGTTCGAAAATTTCATCAACATGTTTCTTCTTAATTAATTCTCAACATACAGCACTAATGTATTAGAGAATTTGTAATTTCTTACGATTATTATAAAATCTTTAGTTTTGAGACTGCAGGTGCGTGTATGCACACACGCGCATCACTGCTAGGTTAGGTAAGAACTTGCATTCATTACCATGTGCCTTTGGTTTAACGTACTCAAGTGTAAATGTTCCAAACTAAAGCACTAACAATGATACTTCATTTAAAAATATAAAAAGTTCTGAGAAGAGACTTGACTGGAAAGTTGCATATGGTTGCATTTCAGTAAACGCAATCAAATAAAGTTACTTTAGCATCACAATCCACATCTGTGATATGTTACATATCAGAAACAGTAAAACATGCATTTCACAGGTGTCCTCTTGCCCTGCATAATGGGAACAGGTTATGTTACATGTTAGGCATTCGATTACTCCAAGCAGACGTTTTTGCAATACTCTGCATCAGTAATTAATGAGAAAAAAAATGTGTTTATAATTAAATTAAAATATCATTTATTGAATGGTAAAACATGGTTATGAAACCAGTAATACAATGTACAAAAGCTTTACAATATTAGAGAAATTCAACTGTTCGGTTAATCATATTTACAAATAAGTATCCTAGGCGCTACCAAATTTTTGGCAGAGTTTCTGCACAACACCTGCATTATGCAATTTTTTTCAAGGGAAGATAAAATTTTGTCTATTCTTATCATGAGTTTTCTCGCACTGTTCCTTCCCCATCCCCTCTCACTTCAGTATTGTCAACTGCAAAGATAAACAGAGTATTCCCAGAGCGTGAAGGCCAACAGGGAATTAATCCTTAGGCACCCCATATGGAGTACTTAGCGGTCAAAGCTGTATAACTGGGAGGAGACCTTGACATAGCACTTTAAGGAATGTGGAGAACAGACCAGGGCTTCTGATGTAATGTCCAATCTTCATCTTCTCATGATGCACCCTGATAGGTATCTACCTGGATAATGAACGAATGAGGATGGACTAAATTTGGGATTTAGTCAACCAAATTGCATTCTTATTGGCTTAAACTCCAATATAAAATGATAGTACAACATGACAGAATTTATGCTGGTTGAGGCATCACCTCCATTAAACAAGGCTCCTGTTTTTGTCAGAAAACTGGGGTGAACAGTGCAAAGTCAGCTACAGAACAAATTCCAGAACACATCCCAACTAACCATCAGCAGAGCTCAAGATTGGTATACTATCAAAGTAAGAAGCAGCAATGGAAAATAAATGCAACTAGCAGAAGAATTGAATAGTACCAGATCAACAAAATAAGCACGAATGAGACAAAGAAAACAAAAACAGACAAGATCTTTCTAAGCAATAAACAAAAAATTTTATATTCAGGAAATAACAATCAGGGAAAAGAGGGAGTAGATATAGTATTCAACACTAAATATGAGGATAATCTTCTTGAATGGTAGGCAATATCAAGTAGAATGATGGGAGAAATATCAGAATGGGGAATGAACTGGACAATGAGACTTAATCTTATGGTCCCACAGAAGGTTCTACCAAGGAAGAAATGGAATGTTTTGAGGCATTAGAGAAGGAAGCTAGCACGCTGAGAAAGGAAAAGTCCATACTTGTTGGAGAGCTAAACAGCAGCATAGGAATTGATTATCAGACATATAGAAATGTTCGGTGAAAAATTGGAGAAAGGTGTAAAGATAATAATGGTAAATGCCTGCTGGATTTCTATTCAGGACATGGATTAGTTATAAGTTCCAACAAAAAAAATGTGTGCAACATGGAGAGAGAGAAGATGCAAGAAATAAGCAAAGTCTCATTGACTCTGTTATAGTTGACAGCAATGTTTTCCCACTGTTCAGGACACAAGAGTAAGCAAGAAGATTTGAAATAGGAAGTGATCAGCACGATAAAATAAAATTTCATGTTGAAAAGAAGATTGTGTAAGAAAGTTTTTTTAAACAAATCAGTTGAGCAGCTTTCAGAAGTGAACTGTAGACTCAAATCCACAAACATTATAGAAGAAAAAATGAGAGAGTTTTGAAAACAAGAACCAAACCTTGGAGACTCAGTGGCAAACTCTAAAGAAAACATTAATTGATTCAACCAGAGAAACATGTGGTGAGTTTTTAAGGATAGAAAAATCAACTTTATGGTGGACTCAGGAAGTTCAAGAGGCAGCCGAGGAAGAAAGCAGATCAAAAGTTTCTGGCAATTGACTTAGCTTGTGTTGTTAGAGAATGCACACAAAAATGTAAAAAAAAAAAACAACAAAAGTCATTAAGTCATGGGAATACTTTTGTAAGAACACAGAAAATAAATATCAGGAAGATGGCAAAATATTCTGGAGGCTATTGAAAAAAAGTTTAGAAATGAGGAAAAAGTATTGTAAAAGAAATGAGAGATGACAAAGGTGACATGAAAACTGAAGATAATGATATTCCAGATGTCTTAAGTCAATACTTTGAAAGATTGCTAAATGAAACGGGAAGTGTCAGTATGATGCAAGAAAGCTCCCAACAGGAAGGCAGATGGAGTAGATGAAATTCAAACAGAAATGCTCAAATAGGGAGGTATAATAGTTTTACAGTGGCTGTGGGCTGTGTTGCATAATTCAGAAAGTCTCATCAGAGGGTTGAATTGTGGATGATTCGAGCAGAGCTCTCACAGTTTCTATCTGTTAAAATTGGAATAAAACTGAATGTAAGAATTACAGAGGTATTTCCCTGTTGGGTATTCTTGGTAAGATATATGCAAGTATACTTGAGAAACAGCTAAGAAAAATTGTGAAAGGGAGGTTTGGTGAAGAACAAATGGATTTAGGCAAAATAGAGGTTATCAGGATCAGATTTTCAAATTTTAAAACAAATAGTTGAGAAATCTTGGAAATATAACAAGGATTTGTATTTACATTTTGTTGATCTGGAAAAGGCATATCACAAGGTGTCAAGAGGAAAGCTCTTCAAAGCACTACAGGTATATGGTATAAATGGAACATTATATCAAGCAATACATAGTCTATTTAAGCTGTAACTCAGCAGTTAGATCAAAATATAAAATGATGGTACAACATAACAGAATTTCATGTCAGCTGGGCACGTTGCCCGGTTAAACCCCCTGTTTTTTTCACCAGGGCAAACAGTGAAAAATCAGCTACTGAAACAAATTCTGAAACACACTCCAACCCAACATCATCTCAGTTCAAGATCGGTACTATCAACATAAGAAGCCTGAATGGCAAAGAAATGGAGCTAGCTGAGGAATTGGATAAGTACCAGATCAACATAATAGTGGTGACCGAAACAAAGACAAAAAATGGAAGATCTTTCTGAGCAATAAATACAAAATGTTATATTCAGGCAATGACAATCAGAGAAAAGAAGGAGTAGGCATAGAATTCAACACTAAATACGAGGAATTTTCTTGAATGTCTCAAATAGAGTGATGTGGGCAAATATCAGAATGGGGAACTGGACAATGAGACTTATTTGTGCCTATGGTCCCATAGAAGATTCTACTAAGGTAGAAGTGGTGGAATTTTTTAAGGTTTTAGAGAAAACAACTGACACAATGAAAACGGAAAAAGTTGGTTCTTGTTGGGGATCTAAATAGCAGATCAGGAAATGATTGTCAGACATACAAAAATATTTTGGCAAAATTTGGAGAAAAGAGCAAAATAATAATAATGGCAAATTGTTGGATTTCTGCTCAGGGCATGGACTGGTTATCACTAAAACAATGTTCCAACATGAAAATGTGAACAAATTCACATGGAGAGAAGAGGGAAAGAATAAGAAAAGTCTCATTGACTATGTTATTGTTGACAGTGATGTATTCTCCTTAGTACAGAGGATTTGACATTGGAAGTAATCACCATTCAAGTCTTGAGTAGGATAAAATTGAATTTCATATTCAAAAGAACATATAAGAAAGTTTTAAAGCAAATAAAAGTTGAGCAGCTCTCAGATGTGAACTGTAGACTAAAATACAAACATTATTCAAGAAAAAATGAAACAGTTTGAGAACAGGAACCAAAACTTGGATTTTCAGTGCCAAGCCTTGAAGAAAATGCTGATTGATTCAGCCAGAGAGGTAAGTGGTGAGGCTGTCTGCAAGGATAGAAAAATTAGAACTCCATGGTGGACACAGGAAGTTAAAGAGGCAGTGAAGGAAAAGAAGAAAACATATCAAAAGTTCCTGCAAATAAGTCAGCTTGTGCTCTTAGAGAATACAGAGACAAATGTAAGAAAGCTAAACACTGTGTAAAACTAGCTAAACAAACATCATGAGAAGACTTTGGTAAGATATTTATTTGCTATGTTTGGTAAACAAACATAGCAAATAAATATCAAGGTGGCAAGATATTCTGGAGATTGTTGAAAAAGCTCAGAAATGGAGGAAAGAGTGTTGTAAAAGGAATTAGAGATGATAAAGGTGACATGAAAATTGGAGAAAAAGATATCCTTGAAGTATGGAGTAATTACTTCAAAATGCTAAATGAAACTAGCAGTGATGAAAGCATAGTGTTAAAAAACACTGACCAAGCATGCAATCAGTAATACATATCCATACTTTAAGTAGGAAAAAAACCCATAAAAAGCCTGAAATGTGGCAAGGCGGCAGGAATGGATGATATTAGACCAGAAATGCTCAAGTATGGCAGTTTAAGTCTTACAGTGACTGCACTGCATGGTTCAGAAGGCCTGGACAGAGGGACGAATTCTGGATGATGGGAGTGGAGCTCTCATAGTACCCATATATAAAAAGGGAAATAAAACTGAATGTGAGAATTACAGGGATATTTCCCTACTGAGTGTTCCTGGTAAGATTTATGCAAGTATACATGAGAAATGATTGAGAAGGACTGTGGAAGAAAAGCTTGGTGAAGAACATGCTTGATTTCAGCCAAATAGAGGCTGTCAGTATCAGATTTTCACTTTACAACAGATAGTTGAGAAATCATGGGAATATAACAAAGATGTGTATTTAAGTTTTGCAGATCTGGAAAAGGCATATGACAAGGTGCCAAGAGAGAAGCTATTCAAAACACTAAAGTTATATGGTGTCAGTGGGGCACTATATCAAGCAATACTTAGTCTTTATTTGAGTTGTAAGTCAGCACTTAGAATTGAAGGAAGTACAGGAAGATGGTTTAATGTTAAATCGGGTGTGAGACAAGGATGTACATTATCCCCTCTGTTATTCTTTATCTATATTGATCACATTATGAAGGAAAGTGATATTAAACCTGATATCAAAATCGGAGGTGTTAATCTTAGTTCTTTGTTTTACGGAGACGATGTTATACTTGTAAATATATTCACTACAAGTCTGCAAGATTCCCTGACTAAATTGAATAACTGTTGTAATAGATATCGCATGAAGATCAGCAATAACAAAAATGAAAATAGGCAGAAGCATTGAAAATATCAACTGCATTGTGAATGGAGAACTTATAGAACAAGTAAAGCGTTTCAGCTACTTAGGCATGATTTTTAGTGAAGACGGTAAATTAAATATGGGAATAGACAACAGAATCAACAAAGCTGGCATGATAGGAAGTCAACTGAATAAATTTATATGGAATAAAAGAGAAATTAGTGAAAACACTAAATTTGCTGTATACAAGGCAGTGTTCAAACCAATTTTAACTTATGGATCTGAGAGCTGGATCAGAAGTAAAACACTTGACCAAAGACTAGAGACCACAGATATGAGAGTTCTGAGAAAGATTAGGGACATGAACAGATGGCATCAATGGCAATATCATATTAAAAACAAAGATATTAGGAAAGAACTTGATATTGTCAGCATCCAGGAATGATTACATCAGAGCTAATCTCAGATGGTATGGTCACTTAAACAGAATGGGAGAGGAAAGATTAGCAAAACAAGTGTTCTCTGTCAGGTTGGCAGGAAAAAGACCCAGAGGAAGACCAAGATATAAGTGGATTGATATAGTAAAAAGTGCCTTAAGAGATATAATAATATAAGATCTGATAATGTTGGAGTCTTGACAGGTAACAGACTGATTTGGAATAAAATTGTAGGTAGGAAGTTGTTAATAATGTAAATTTTTGACGTAGTACTATCATATCTTATACACCCATTGAGTACATGGGAGGAATTTGATAATGATCATGATGTCAGCAGTTAGAATTGAAGGAGGTACAGTAAGATAATCAGATGGTAAATCAGGTGTGTGACAAGGTTGCACACTATCTTCATTGTTGTTCATTATCTATATGAATCACATTATGAAGTAAAGTGGGATTAAGTCTGATATCAAAACTGGCAATGTTAATTTTAGCTCTTTACTTTATGCAGATGATATTACACTTCTGAATAAATCCAGCACAAGTCTGCAAAACTCCCTAACTAAATTGAATAACTGTTGTAATAAATCTGGTATGCAAATCAGCAATAAAAAGACAATGAAAATAGGCAGAAACATTGTAAACCTCAACTGTACCCTGAATGGTGAACCTATAAAACAAGTAAAACATTTAAGCTATTTAGGCACACTATTCGGTGAAAAAGCTGGTATGGTAGGAAGTCAGCTGATTGAATAAATGAGAAATCAGTCAAAATTAGTACACAGTAAATTAGCTGTGTACAAGGCAGTGTTGAAACCAATTTTAAATTATGGATCTGAGAGCTGGATTAGAAATAAAAACTTCAAAGACTGGGGGACCTCTAATATGAGAGTTCAGACTAAGATTAGTGGGGTGAATAGATGGCATCAATGGCAGGATGACATTCAAAATTACGATATTATGAAAGAAGATACCATTATTAGCATTCAGGAATGTGTTAGAGAGAGAGATCTCAGGTGGTATGATCATTTAAACAGAGGAGTGGGAGAGGAAAGATTAGTAAAACAAGTGTTCTTTGTCAGTTTTGCAGAAAAAGACCCAGAGAAAGACCAAGACGAGAATTTGGAGAAAAAATGATCAGAAGTTAGCATTGGTGTAACTTTTTCATCTAGTACAATCATAGATATCTGTACACCCTCACGAGGGTACACATCAGGATTTGATGATGAACCCATCTGAGTACCTGTCATTCCTGGATTATAGTTTTAGTAGGTTCTTCTTGGTTGTTCAGCTGCATGCAATAGGTGAAAAAGCCTTTTAGTTACATGATATAAAAGGAGTTCAGGCCTTTTCTTTATATCTGTAGATATAGTAGGAGATCCAAATATTATCCAGGTGTCTTGAATCCCTATACTACTCTAGGCTTATGACAAACACTCCCTTCACTGATTTGCCTCAAAGATCAATAAATGTCGGACCAGGTAATACCATTCCCAAGATGCAATGTAATATGTGACCAAAAGGAAACTATGCATGGAAGCTAGGTATTATGGGATACTGGAGCTATCTAATATGACATTAACTATGTCTATATCAAGTCATGAAGATACTTCACACGTACATTTGTGAATTCCTAAGTCAGAAGGTTCAAATGAATGAAGTGGTATTCAAGTAGTACAGAGAATCATAGTACCTACATATAAATATAGGAATAAAATAACAATTACATAGGAGTTGAGTGCATATTCCAGATAAAATTTTTGCTAGCACACTCAACAATAAGAAATTGTGGAGGAAGCTTATTCATCTACTACTACAACTGTGTGTTGTAAATTGGAGACACTACACAGTAATATATAATCTATACTTAAACTGGAAGTAAGCAGACTGAACTGAAAGATTTATACAAAGATAATCTAAATACAAAAAAGTGGCATTAAAATCAGAATATTAAAACTGCAATTTTCTTTACAGAGATGGTATCATCATCAAATCCCTGATATGTATCCCTAAGGAGTGTACAGAATACATGAAAGTTACATTATTAACTTCCTATCAACAATTTTCCTCCTAATTAGTCTTATCTTTCAGAACTCCAGCACTGTTAGATATCATATTCTTGTCTTCTAAAGTGCTTCTAAATGCATCAATCTACCTCAATCTTGATCTTTCCCCTGGGTATTTTTTCCTAGCAAATACCTCCTATGTTAACCTATCCTTTCTTGTTCTGTTTAAGCAACCACATCTGAGATTAGCTCTGTTCACACATTCCTGAATGCTAATGATGTCAAGATCATTCTTAATATCTCCATTTTTAATATCATTCTGATTCTGAACATTTGTTCACTCCCCTAATGTTTCTCCAAACTCTTTTATCTACAATCTATGATCAACTGTTTCACTTCTAACCTGTTTCTCAAATCTATAAGTTAAAAATAGCTTCAACATAGACTTGTATGATCATTTAAACAGCTAGTTTAAATATTTTAATTTCTCTAGTTTGGGGTTTTAATTTCTCTCTTATTCAATACAAATGTATTCAGGTGACTCCTTACTATACCCAGCTTTGCTTATTCTGTTGTATGTTTCCATATTTAATTTGCCATCTTTACTAAAAATTGTGCCCAAAATAGTTTAAATGTTTTACTTGTTCTGCCTATATTCACAATTTCCATAATTTGTTGTTTTATTGCTGATTTTCATATCAAAGATATTACAGCAATTATTCAATTTAATTAAGGAATCCTGAAAACTTCTACTGGGTTTATCTAAGAGTATAATATCTGCATGAATAGCTGAAATTGACATTTCTAATTTTCATATAAGGTTCCATTTTACTTCATAATGTGATCATACAGATGGTTAATAACAGTAGAGATAACACACCCACCCTTGTCTCACACTTGAATTAGCATCAAACCTTCTTAATGTATCTTCAATTTAAAGTGCTGACTTAAACAGACTGTACTGCTTGATATTATGTCCCATTTACACCATATAATTAACATTTGCATCAGCTTTTATCTTGCCACCTTGTCATGTGACTTTTTCAGGTCTATAAAAATTAAATACAGATCCTTGTAATATTTCCATGAATTCTCAAATATTTGTCTTAAAAAAAAAATCTGATGCTCAGCTCAGCATATTATTCTCCAAGTTTCCCCTCTGTAATTTTTCTTAGCCTCATTTCAAGAATGCTTCCATAAATCTTACCTGAAAATCTCATATTGTGATTCACATTTATCTGTAATCTCATGTTTTATCTTCTTTTTTTATGGATAGGTACTACAAACACACTACGCCAATCATCTGGAATTCAACCTTCTAACCAGGCCTTCTGTATGTATTGCAGCCAATATAAAACTTTTATAACCTCCATATTTGAACATTTCTGATCAAACATCTACTCCAGCTGCCTGTTCACAGTTAATGCTTTTTTTAAGAGCTTTTTCCATTTCAAGTTCTGATAGGTACTCCAAATTAAACCCTTCTTGAATACTTTCTGCCACTGTCACTGTTCATTTAAGTTTCAAAGATGTTTTATTCTTATATAAACATTTACAAGTCTTGAGGAACAAAAACAAAAAATATACAGATGCCATAAAGACAGGGCCAGAATGTGAAAAACATCAACTCATGGAGAATTTACATATCAAACAAAATACTGCAGCTATTTAGAATTTTTAGTTAAGATGACAAATTAATATGGAATAGATAACAGAATATGCAAACCTAACTTATCAGAACCATTCAAACGCATGGATAAGGAATGGAAATAGCAGATCAACTGGATAAATACCAGATCAACATAACAGGCATTACCAAAACAAAGACAAAAACAGGCAAGATTTTTCTAAGCAACAAATACAAGAAGTTATATTCATGCAATAACAATCAGAGAAAAGAAGGAGTAGGTATAGAATTCAACACTAAATACGAGGATAATCTTCTTGAATGGCAGGCAATATTGAATAGAGTGATGTGGGTAAATATCAAAATGGGGAACTGGACAATGAGGCTTATTTATGCCTATGGTTCTCCCACAGAAGGTCCTCCTAAGGAAGAAATGGAGGAATTTTTCAAGGCATTAGAGAAGACACCTGATAACAAAAAAAAAGTTGGTCCTTGTTGAAGACCTAAACAGCAGAGCAGGAAATGATTACCAGACATAAAAATGTTTGATAAAAATATGGAGAAAACAGCAAAGCTAATAATAATAGTAGTATCTGATGGATTTCAATTCAGGACATGGACTACTTATAATTAACATGTTCCAACAGAAAAATGAGCATAAATTCACATGGAGAGAAGATGCAAGAAACAAAAGTCTCATTGATTATGTTACTGTTGATAGTGATGTTTTTCCACTGGTTCAGGACACAAGAGGATTTAAAATTGTAACTGCTCATCAATTAGTTTAGAGAACAGGAAAAATCAAATTTCATATTAAAAAGAAGTCTGTAAAAAAGTTTCAATACAAATCAATGGTAAGCAGCTTTCAGAGGTGAACTGCAGACCCAAATTAGCCGAATTTAGCTGACCTGGTTAATCGAGTGGATGGCATATCTGCTCTCCAGCCAAAAGGCTGTGGGTGCGAATCCCTCCATGGACATGGATGTTTGCAATTGTTTGTGGAAATACCGGTAGATGGTGTTGGTGTAGTTGCGGTCAGTTGGTGATTGAATGGTGGAGACAAAGTTGTAGACCAGGTGCCCTCCCTTGATGAGTCCTTGGACTCCCTGGAGGTGTTAAATAATAATAAATGCAGAAACATTATTCAAGAAAAACAGTTTTAAAACAAGAACCAAACCTTGGAGATTCGTGTAATGTTCTGGAATAAAATGTTAGCAAAGTTACATTTACAATTAAAACAGGTCTGATAATCACTTGATATAGAATGGTGAAACTGGATGGAAAGCTGGTAATTTTTTTTTAGTAAATTCGGTATTAATTTATCATACACATATACAAAAAAAAAGAGTCAACTTACTTTTGCAACACCTTTGCCATAAAGATACATTAAGCCCAAGCCACTCTGGCCAACTGGATTACCCTAGAAAAAAATAGATTACCAAAATTCAGAATGAAATTACTCTGAAAAATCAACTAAATATTAAACTGTAAATGTTTCCAAAAGCTAGGATGCATTTTGATTTGATGTTCAACACTGCATTCAGAATTTCCCCTCTGTGTTAAATGAAGTGACCTGTCACAGCCAAGTCACTTGACTTCTTTTGAAACTTAATTCGAGCTCTGATAGGGTAGTTTATTTTATCTGCATAATATATTATGGCTGTTAACTGTGTGTTCTTTCAGGAAGAAAAATGTGAGTCAATGGGAAGAAAAACCTTTCCACTTTTGTATAAGGCTGGCTAACTCACTTTCAAATGAAAATTTATTATAAAAGTTCTTTGCATATTTGATGGAATTTGAATTGAAACAAGTCTTTCCAACCAAAGGATGCTGTCAAAACTGATCAGGTATGAAGACTAATACTGCATCAACAAATTCCTGAATACATGAATTAAATTTGCACTATTGCTAGCTTCCTGTTGACAATTTTCTACCACATTAATATATTATTTGTCAAATCTTCAATACCGTCAAATTTAACGTTGCTCTTCTTATGTATTAAACCACATCAATCCAGCTCTTGGGTGAACAATACTATATGGTTTTAACATTATTATTATTATTACACTAACCTCCATGGACTCTTATCATGGAAGGCCAACTTAACTAATAACATATCTATCAAACTGAACATAAATTAAAGATGCCAAGAAATTATATCCTTGGTTTAATCCTTTATCAATTAAACAAAGTTTGCATGTGAAGTAACTTCACGACTGGGCTACATGTATATAGAGGCTAATGGCTTCACATCAAGTGCCTTAGTATCCCATAATGCAATGCACATATCCTTACGGGACATGTATAATTTGGGTAGTGTTATGAAACGCTACCCAAACCGGTTTCGACCTTTATTGAGGTTTCAAAGTGGCAGCAAGAGCAAGAAGTGATACCAAGGTTGAATTAATGCAGAAGTAGTCAAAATATATCACACCTTATTACTAAAACACTCTGGATTAGAGATAGATGTTGAAAGTTTTTTCAACAAAGTTTGTGCATTAACACACGTACTTTGTTTGCTTACACTTGGATAAAGGATGAAACCAAGAAAATAATTTCTTGGCATCTTTAAATTTATAGTATAACTAAGTGAAAAAACTTTCAATACCATATTGAACCTTGAAATCATTTCTACTCCCTGCATTCACAACACACTCTGGCAATGCATTCTGCACACAAATCACTCTTCATGTAAAAGATCTACTCCTCAAACCCTTCTACACTTTATCTTCATGCAATTTTCAGGGATGGCTTCTCACTCTTCCTGTCTTACCTTTTACTGTTTTTATAAATTCTTTCTGTATTTATGTGGTAAAATCCCTTAACTAATTTTAAGGTCTATCATATCGCCTCTTTTCCTCCTATTCACACTCTGCAATCTACATTCCTTCAAGTGTTCTGCAAAACCAACACTCCAAACTCTGGATATTACTTTGGTCATTTGTCAATGGACCCTCTAATGTTTCCACATCACAATGAAAACTAGGTGACCAAATCTGAGCACAATAATCCATGTGTGGCCTGACCAATGTATTATACAGAGGCACCGCCACCTCCTTATTCCTATATGCCGATGTACTTATTACCATAGCAGCAATAAAATGTGCATGCTTTACAACGCTCGTAATGTGCTCTCAAAACTTTAGCCCACTTCTGCAATTATCACAAGATCATGAATCTTATCCAATTAATGAAGTACAGCTCCATCAATAGAGTATGCAGCCTTATATCACTACACTCTAAGTGAAGCACTTTGCCTTAATTACTATTAAAACTGCAACTCTCCACTCAGCTGTCCAAGCTAAAAAGTCTATTCAAATCTTCCTAGGGAGAATTAATATCAGCAATACTACTGATAATTCTACCTAACTTTGCATTGTCAGCAAACATTTGAAGAACCATAGTCAATCTACATGAAATATCTTTAAGTTAATGTGTTTTATTTATTTATTTATTTATTTATTTATTTTTACTAAATAGCTTAAGGAAATTACGACGTCCAATAGGATATACATTAAAATAAATTTTAATACACTTCAACATTTCGGCGTCATGTTGCCATTTTCACAGGAACTTAAAAACAAGACACGTGCATGCAAGCACAACAAACAGTAAATGAGGACGAAGCAGGAAGCTATTCTTTTTCCTAAAAGTTCTGATAGTGCCCCTAGCGGGCAATGTTGGTATTCTTGGGTGATTGGGCTGAAGGTCTTCTGATGTAATTTCCTAAATTTGGGGCAGTCTCATGCAACCAACTTTGTTGAGGTTTGGATTGTTTCTTAGGGCTGAAGCTGATTCCATGAAAAGCCTTTCGCATTTGAATTTACTATGGTGTATTATCGTGGCCTTCTTCCACCGTATTCTATGACGGGTATCCAGCACATGGTCTGCAAGACCAGAGTGGCTGTATTGGTGAAACTGGATGTAGTCCTTGTGTTCTGAAATTCTGATATTAGCTGTCCTGCCTGTTTGGCCAAAGTAGGACAGCTTACAGCTGCCCCAGACCTACCTATACCCCAGGTAGGACTGGGGGGGTGAGGTTGGTCTTTAGTAGAACGGATAAGGGATGCCAATTTTTTATATGGTCTGTTACAAGACGTCATGTTTTATTAGGATTTTCGTAATTTTTTCCGAGGTATATAGGGTATGGCGATGGATTTAGAGTAATCCTTGTTGTGAGGGAGGGGCTGTGGTTTATTGGTTTCAATATTTTTTGATTTTTTTTGGGGGGGTGGTAACTATTGGCTGAGAAATTAAATGAAGTTAAAGCTATCAAGACAACTGAATCGTCTCGCCTTCCTAAAACGCTGCCGGGATAACCAAACTGTGTCAAATTTAAGCACCGTTTCTCTTCGCAAAAGGCTCTTCGTATTTATAAATGCGTCAGCCAAGCTTTGCTCAGGGAACAAATCACTACGATTCGCCGTTTCCTGAATGATGCTAACTTAGCTATCCAGGCACTCAAAGATGACCTTTCAAGCACCTTAAGCCACGAAATTTGTTCCATTTTATATGACATCTCGTGCACTGCTGCAGAGAAAGAATGTAAAAAAGTATGAGATCGACACATCAAAAAATTTTAAAAAGAACTACCTCAAAACCACAACTTCCTACCAAAACGATAGTCAACCTTTTGTCAGTTAGTGTGAACCCTGAAGCACTCGATGCTCTCTCATGTGGCCACAATTTCACCATTGCGCCCAGAAGAATACCTGCTGAAGATATTATGATACAAATTGAACGCAGGATACAACACCTTCCAAACCACTTCACCACGATAATAGACTGGATGTGGCTTGTGTTCTGACCAAAGCAAAACCACCAAAAACTAACATGCCCAGTAAGGAAATTAAATCTCTACTAGAATTAAAGAAAAACAAGAAAATAATAATCCAAAGCAGATCAAGGGAACGCCACAGTATTGCTTAACCAAAAGGATTACATGGGTAAGCTGAAAGCTCTATTGTTAGATCAGACTACTTATCTCCCTATCGAGTACAATCCCACCAACTCGCAAATTAGAAAACTCCACAGGTTCCTTAAGAAGGTCACTTCTTGGCCTGTGGAAGTCACTAACAAATTAAAACCATTTAACTGCATACCCTCCCACATTTATAGACTCCCAAAAATACATAAGGAAAATCTGCCATTACTTCCCATAGTGGATGGCATTGATTCCCCCACATACAAACTAGCTAAACATTTGGCCAAAGCTCTCACACACTATACTGGCAACACACCTTCACAAATAAAAAACTCAGCCCACCTCAAAGCCAGCATAGGAAACCTTACACTCAAACACACTGACTTAATGGTCAGTTTTGATGTCTCCTCCTTATTCACAAATGTCCTACTCAAAGAATCCTTAGAGCTAATCCAAGCTAAATTTCCTCCCGATATCACAGCCCTATTTCAGTTCACAATGAACTCAGGCTATTTTGTTTGGCAAGGAAAATTCTACAAACAATAGAGGGAACAGCCATGGGTTCTCCACTCTCCCCACCCTTGGCCAACTTTTATATGAAGACTTTTGAAGAGAAAGCCTTAAACTCTGCCCCACAAAAACCAACCATATGGCTTCGCTATGTTGATGATGTGTTCGCTATTTGGCCACATGGCTCCAATGCACTACTTTCCTTCCTAACACACTTAAACAACCAACACCCCAGAATCAAATTCACCCTGGAAGAAGAAAAAAACAACTGCCTTCCTTTCTTAGATACACTAGTCACCAGCCAGCCTGATGAAACCTTGGTTTTCTCAGTCTATAGAAAACCCACCCATACAGGCAGATACATTCACCAACAATTCCCCTCCCCCCCTCACAGCAATATGGAGTCATTGAGACACTACACAATAGAGCTAAACTTATCTGTTCAAATGACGCCCTAACCACAGAAATAAGCCACATTCACAACACTTTCTCAGACAATGGCTACCACCCCCAAAAAAATCCAAAAAATATTGAAACTAATACCCCCCCCCCAACAAGGATTACTCTAAATTCATCACCATACCCTATATCCGAGGCACCTCGGAAAAAATTACAAAAATCCTAAAAAAACATTACTTAACGTCTTGTTACAGACCATATAAAAAATTAGCATCCCTTATCTGTTCTACTAAAGACCCCCCCCCCCCCCTCTTAGACCTACCTGGGGTGTACTAGGTCCCTTGCAGCTGTAAGCTGTCCTACTTTGGCCAAACAGGCAGGACAGCTAATATCAGAATTTCAGAACACAAGGACTACATCCGGTTTCACCAATACAGCCACTCTGGTCTTGCAGACCATGCACTGGATACCCGCCATAGAATACAGTGGAAGAAAGCCACGATAATACACTGCAGTAAATTCAAATTAATTTACTTTGTGCCTGGAAATATCCTCAGGACTGAGGTAAGGTAGTAACAACACCAGGCAACTCGCAGCAAAGGTGGATCAAGCTCTCAACATCTTGAGACAAGGAGTTGAGAGCTTGATCCACCTTTGCTGCGAGTTGCCCGGTGTTGTTACTACTTTACCTCAGTCCTGAAGATATTTTCAGGTGCAAACTTTGTTTGCTCACACTTGGATAAAGGATTAAACTAAATTTATTATAGTCTAACCAATTGAAAAATAAACTTTCAACAAATTAATGAAGTTTAAAAAATTTCATACTATTTAATTACACCATTTATATACAAGAGAATCATAAAAACTTTATATAACCAATCTTATGTTTAACAAATTTAGACAATTCTCTCTCATATCCTATTCATTATTTAGAATAGGAACAATTACAATTTAATTCTACCAATGAAATTTAACATTTTCTCTCCCCCCCCCTCAACATGCGTAAACTCACTTCAACATTATGATAGCTTCCTTTAAAGTAAGAGTCTTTCAACTATCCAACATAGACATTGAATTGAAGGCATCATAAACGATATGAAATGAGTACTACAAAAATAAGAACAGGAAAATTACTGGAGTAGTCAAATTGCAATTTCAACATTCTGAACTTTTACAACAGATTCCGAATTCCTCAGAAATATAATCATCACTAAAGCATACAACTTGCTGCATAGTTCCTCATCATTTGAACAACGTTCTTTACTTTCCGCCATCTATTGTTGTGTTTCCTTTTTATGATTATTAGGCTTTCAACTATCCTTACATGTGAAACACTCTCATCTTTGTCCAAATGTTATTTATATAAGAGATATCACCCAAATACAAATATTCAAGCTTCTTCTCCCCTTAGTGTCCCTAAATATTTATTTTATAATGCAACTTTCAGGACATTTAGTTTAAGATATAAGATTCAAAAACAAGGAGCAATTACCAAAATATGTCCAAGTGTAAAACTAATATGCAGTCATGACCTTTATCTCTTAACTTTAAAAATCCCCCCCCCCCTCACCCACATGATTAGGTTCATACGTTGTTACAAGTGGTGCATTGAGCGGCAATCTCAGAAAACTGTATTTTCAATGAACAAAAGTTTATTGAACTCTTAAACATGGTACAATTCATTCTTTATCAAATAAAAGTCAATTCAATACTAAGAATATGTAATACAAATTTTCACTAGCTAAACACAATTATTAGGTTAAGATCCTACATGAGAATTGTGATCATATCGCCATAACAGATTCTATACATATAAACTTGTATAATTCTAGAACTAGTTGATCTTTTGTCTGACTCCTTACTGGTTTGATCACGCCACAATTCTGTATTTTCTAGGACATATATAATCAGTTACTCTAATTTTCTCACTAAGACAATATGGATTAAATTTTTATCCTTTCGCTGAGCTAATACACACCTTGGCCCTTTAAAACTCTCTTAATTAAAATGCAATGTACATGCATAAATCTCTAGGCACATGAATTACATATTAATTAATAATAACAAGCTCATTTTTATTCTAGTTTGACATGTAGTAAAGTCCTAGTATAATTCTCATTAATCCTTTCAAATGTTCAGTAATTGAACAATGACTACAGTTACATATGATTTGAATTGACACGAGATTTTACAGTACCATTTGACTTGGGTCTTCTACACTGGTCTCCATCTTTTTCCGATATTTTACCTTCCTAGGACGAACTCAGGACACCATCTTTGTCTAAAAATTTTAATTTAAAGGATTTGATTCAGCGTACCGTTTGCGAAATGTATGCATTGAGGAGAGTGGTTGGAGTCTGGTTAAATAATGATAGTGAAGTGAATGTGTGCAGAAAGTGTAAAGAATGTGAGGATTTAAAGATTGTTTCAGATTGTGAGAGTGATATTGTTGTTGAAAGTGAGAATCTAGAAAACAGTGATATTTGCGAGGTAGTACCAGATAGCTGTGAGAGTGGAGTTGAAAGTGAGAATGAAGGTAAATACAGAACGAATGAATGAATCATCGGAGAATAAAAATGATGAGACTGAAGGAATGAGTGAGATAGCTCGGTTACGTGGAGCGATACATAGGGCAAATCAGCAGCTGGAGCATTGGCAAAAATGTTTACTGAGTATAGCTACTGATAAACGACAAAAGTATGATAGAAAAAATAAGAGTATGATAGTGAATGTAAACAAAATGAAAGAGAGAGTATTGTATGGAGATTCCTTAGTAAGAGGTGTGTTAGTTGAGAGTTTAACAAAATCGTACCAACCTGGTGCGAACGTTAAGAATGTAAGCGAGTCAATTAGAATGCAAAAGCAGCAGGTGAAAGAATTGATAGTGGTAGCAGGTACCAATGATTTGAAAGGAGACAAACTGGCTACGAGTGAGGATGTGAAGGAATTGCTTGAGGTAGCAAAAGAGAAGAGTGAGAGCGTTAGGATGGCGAGTCTGTTGTCATGGTATGACAGTGAAGAGTATAGAAGGAGGGCCATAATTGCAAATGACTTTATGCGTGAATTATGCAGGATGAGTGGTGTGGAATTTGTGGATGTGTGGAGTGAGTTCGATGGGCAAAAGGATTTATATAAGATGGATGGTTTACATTTGAATGGATTTGGTGTACAGAGACTTGAAAAGGTGTTGTCGAATGTAGTGGATGTGCAGAATCAGGGAAACAGAGTTATTAAGGGGGGGGAGTAGATATGAGGACTTTAGGGAGACAGTTGAGTGTATGAACGTGTGTAATATGCCCAATCGAGTATGAAAGACTACGAATCAGAATGGGATAGTTAGTATAAGGCATCAAAATAGAGATGGGACAAATGGGCTTCTGCAATTCATGTATACTAATGCCAGAAGTATTAGGAACAAGGAAAAATTTTTGGCCCTGGTTGGCACTTCCAGGCCACAGGTTATTGGCATTAGTGAAACATGGCTGACAGAAGATGATATAGCTAGTGGAATTGAATGTGAGGGGGTATGGCATGTTCAGGAGTGACAGGGAGAATAAAATGGGGGGAGGAGTGTTATTGATGATAGTTGATGAGCTACAGCCAACGAGAATAGAAGTGGAACTGCAGGATAGAGAAAAGAGCACATTTGAGGCTATTTGGTGTGAAATTGAAACTAGCAGAACAAAATATACAGTTGGGTGCTGCTATAGACCAGGTGATGGAATAGATGGTGGAGATAGTATGCATAAGCAAATAGAAGAAATGAGTGGAAGGAGGGTAATTATTATGGGAGATTTCAACTATGGTAACATTGATTGGAAGGAGGAGCGGACACATGGGAGGAAGGAATTGGATTTTATGCAATTATTAAGGGATAACTATCTGAGACAGCATGTAATGGAAAATACTAGGGGTCAGGGAGTGCTTGACCTAGTAATTGCATCTGAGAATTTGGCTGTAACGAATATGACCACGTTGCCACCAATTGGTGAGAGTGATCATAGGGTCTCAACTTGGGAGGTGGCTAAAGGTGTGGAATTTACAATTAAGACAGGGTACATGTGGAATTATCGGGTTGGTAAGTATGACAAGCTTAGGAGTTTGATTGGTTCAGTGCCATGACATGTAAAACTGCAAGGGCTAGATGTTGATAGTGCATGGGAGGCGGTTAGGAAGTGGTTGCATGAGGCAATGGCTAACTGTATACCTAGAGTCTGAATAATAAATCAAGTAGGGGTTAAATGGATGAATAACACAATTAAGCTTGAGCTGCAAAAAAAAGAAGCAACTATGGAGGGAATTTAAGGAGAAAGGTGACCGGCAGGCACATGAACGGTATAAAGCACAGGCCAGAAGGGTAACGAGTGTGGTAAGAAAAGCAAAAACGGATTACGAAAGAACATTAGCCATGCAGGTTAAAGAGAATCCCAAACAGTTTTTTCGATATGTTGCAAGTAAAAGAAAAAATGTATATGGCAGAATGATTTTAAAGAATGCTGATGGTAGGGAGGTAACCGAATCAGTTGATACAGTTGAATTACTGAGCGAGCACTTTGCAAGAATATATCATCCAGGTGGCGACATTCCAGGAATAAATGAACCAATAGATTATATGGGAATTGTGGTGAATGAAGTGGAGGTGAGTAGTCTATTACAAAACCTCAATGTGAATACATCTGTGGGATTGGATGGTATACCAGCTTGTGTTGTACATGAAGCGGCTAAAGAATTGTCAGTGCCCTTGACCATTTTGTTTCAGTCTCGGGTCTGGGTTAGTCCTGAGGGGGTGGAAAGAGGGGAAAATAGTTCCACTGCATAAAAGAGGTTCCAAGACTGCTGTTGTAAATTACCAACCGATTAGCATATCAGGAATCGTTGTCAAGGTCTTGGAGAAATTGGTCAAGAGAAAAATACAGGATTGGATAGATGAAAATGGGATACAGTATGGGGGATAACATGGTTTTCTGAAGGGGTAGATCATGCCTCAGTAACTTGCTCACGTTTTATAACACAGTGATGGCTGAACTGGATAAGGGTAATGGATTTACAGTGATTCTACTAGACCTTGCTAAGGCCTTTGACAAGATACCACATGGAATTCTAATCAGTAAACTGCAGCATATGGGGATGGATATAGGGTTGGTGAGATAGATACGAGGGTCGTTGATGGAGAGATATCAGAGGGTGGTTTATTCAGAAGTAGAGTCCAAAAGACGGCTTGTGACTAGTGGTGTGCCACAGGGTTGGACCACTACTTTTCAATTCTTCATTAACAATATAGGAAAGGACCTGAGAGGAAGTGTTCATTTGTTTGCTGATGATGCAAAGTTAGGTAGAGCAATAGTGAGTGCACAGGATGTCAAAATTTTGCAAGATGATTTGGATAGTTTGGATGACTGAGCTAAGGAAAATGGATGTCGATTTACTGTGGCAAAGTTATGCATTTTGGGGTAAAAAGATTAGCAGGAGTATATCACATTGGTGGAACTGTACTTTAGGAGATTGATGAGGCCAAGGATTTGGGAGTGTTGGTGGATAGGGGGTTGAAGTTTAGGGGGCACATCGCAAAAGTGGCTAAATCAGCTCATCAAATCACTTGGTTGCTGAAAAATACTTTAATAAGCGGAGACAAACAAGTTATTGTTCCTCTGTATCGAGCCCTGATAAGACCCCATCTAGACTACTGCCCAGATACAGGTGCCATGGTTTCTTCTTGATGGGGAGGAGGTGGAGAGGATCCAGAGATGAGTGACCAAGATGATAGCAGGTCTTTGGAATGAACCTTACAAGAACAGGTTGAAGATTTGTGGGTTGCAAAAATTGGTTGATAGGCAGAAAAGGGGAGATATGATGAGACGTTCAAATTACTGAAGGGTTTCTATAAGATTAATTCAGAAGATATTTTTGAGAACAGGCCTGGTGGTGGGAGGACTAGGGGCCATACATGGAAGCTGGGCAAGAATGTGGTTAGCAAAGGTGTTAGAGCAAGGTTTTTTACTTGGAGAGTGGTGAATGAGTGGAATAAGCTGCCAGAGTCTGTTGTGGGTGCTATGACTGTGAATGAGTTCAAGGCGAGGTATGATAGATACTGTATGAATGTCGAATAGTTGTTCTTGACATGATGTTAGGGCCTCCCTCAACGAGTCTGTCAACTCCTTGGAGTTGCCCAAAATAATAATATAGTTATTGTGAAATTACTGAAATTAAGCTATTTGACAGTATTAATACTTTGTAGAAGCAATGGAAACAAACTAATAGAAATAAATACTCCAGTTTACCAATTTTAATATTTGCTTCTCGATTTACACTTGCCTTGCACTGAATGTAAGCAATTTTCAGTATATCCAGCTTTCTTTTAATTATACCAATAACATAATGTCTATTGTGAGACATTCTTTTAATGAAAAGAAAAGTAAAGAACAGGAAGAAAACCGTTTTTTTCCTAGTACTTGGAACTGACATTATCAATGATGGTATTGTCGGTAGCCCCCGGAATATTTTCAGGGTCTCTTGATTATTCCTATTATAGAGTTAGGTGAATGAAGTAGGTTAATATTCCTACTGTATAAAACTGTGCAGCAGCATATACCATGTGTTCTGTAGGATGAAAGTAATGGGAAGCAAGGACATATTCAAACTCAGTTACTACCATCTAAGAATGATGGATATTAATGATATCAGACTACAAAACAGCTCGTCATCAACAAGAGGATTAATATCTGTGCTTAAATAATGTATGTTATCCTCTAAGACAAAGAATTTATGGACAGTAATACATGTCCTTGCAATGAATCTCTCAGAAACTCTTATGTTTGCTTACTAAAGAGTCAAACTTACAGTAGTATGTTAGATACTGAGCCTACTTTTTTTGGCTGGAATGTTTTTTGATGCTGTTGGCATTTACTTGGTACTAATGAGGAAATTTCTCAATGTTTTCACTACTATGCATAAATAATCTAACTATAATGCAATTTTGTAAATTACATCAGCACTGACTATATCATTAATACTACAGTGAACAGTTAGTTGTATCTATTTCATCATAATGGACCACGAGATTTGCTATTATTGAAAGGTCAATGATTCTGCACCTTTTTTTTAATCCAAGAAATACAGGAAGAATATACTTGACATAAAAAATACAAAAACATACTTTTTCTGCAGCCATAGTGAAGTATTTCAAAGCTGTTTCATTGCTTTGTTTAACAACTGAACTTCCTTCCAGGTACATCTGAAAAAAAAAATAATAATAATAATTATTAAAATAAAAGCCCCCTACCATTTTGATACACACATGCATATGTACACACAGAAAATTTTACTTCATTACTATTTTCATATAAAAATACTGCTAGTATCTGGTTCATTAGTGGAACATTTGTATTAGATTAAGTTACTACTTATAGCAGATGGGAGGGGAATTGGAAGTGAAAACAGAGGTCATCCCAAGGAAGGTAATACCACTATTTGGGTGGATGGGCTGCAGAACATCAAGTTTTAAGAATAAAAATTTGGAAGACAGTAATTATTAGAATTCATAGATGGCTTGAAGCAACCAAGGCCAGTATATCCAAACTGCACATGTTGTTTAGCCTGTTTTGAAGGATGAAAGACTTGAATTGTAAGGAGGAAAAAACTCTGCCACCTCCATATGAAACCAGCAAACTCAATTTTGCTTTGAAGTACTGATAAAGTGTGTTAGCTGAGATCCAATCAGAATTTGGAGAACAACACAGACAGCAAATGAGTGAAACGTAATAAGGCAAAGAAATGTTCAAAGCAGATCAAAATGAGGGGATTCTAGGTTTGGCATTTGCTCGTATGCAATGTCAGACCTTGCAGATCCACAAGTATAAATTATGGAAAGGGATGATGTGGAACATATTTCAGACAGTTGAGGTGGGAAGTGGTTGTTGTAGACGCCAGCTAAAGTTCTGCTAAAAGTTAAATCTGGATGTCTGAGTGGTGCAGCACATTTATGTTTTGTGTTTAGGCTACATATCTTCATGAAATTGTTTTGTAAAAATTTTCATTTATTGTGGGATTTTTGGAGTTCATCTGCATG
The DNA here is from genome assembly GCF_054136105.1 of Typopeltis vanoorti. Classification (NCBI taxonomy): domain Eukaryota; kingdom Metazoa; phylum Arthropoda; class Arachnida; order Uropygi; family Thelyphonidae; genus Typopeltis; species Typopeltis vanoorti. The sequence goes on along the minus strand of NC_143559.1, from coordinate 27,914,964 downwards.
TTACTATAATTATTTATCTTGCCTTTCATAACTGGTAATGAAAAATTAACAAGTATAGACATACAGTGTGAAAATGAAGGACCTACAAATATGTATGAGGATGATCTGGTAGATCAAGTGGCAACAGAATTATTCACCTGACAGTTGGGAAACTCCAAATACATTATCATCAGGTTTCATTACATGCAATGTCCACTGTATTTTCATCATCATCAAATTCCTGATATATACCTTCAAGGGGTGCACATGATATGATAGTACCATATGAACAATTTACATCATTAACTTCCTATTCTGTTAAAAGTTAAGACTCCAACATTATCAAATCTTATATTTCTATCTTCTAAGGCACTTTTTACTGTATCAATCCACTCATATCTTGGTCTTCCTCTGGGTGTTTTTCCTGCCAACTTGACAGAGAATACTTGTTTTGCTAATCTTTCCTCTCCCATTCTGTTTCAGTGACCATACCACTTGAGATTAGCTCTGCTAACACATTCCTGGATGCTGACAGCGGCAAGTTCTTTCCTAATATAATCATTTTTAATATGATATTGCCATTGATGCCATCTGTTCATGCCCCTAATCTTTCTCAGGACTCTCATATCTGTGGTCTCTAGTCATTAGTGAAGTGTTTTACTTCTGACCCAGCTCTCAAATCCATAAGTTAAAACTGGTTTGAACACAGCTAATTTAGTGTTCCGACTAATTTCTCTCTTATTCTATATGAATTTCTTCAATTGACTTCCTACCATACCAGTTTTGTTGATTCTGTTGTCTATTTCCATATTTAATTTACAATCTTCACTAAAAATCGTGCCTAAGTAGCTGAAATATTTCACTTGTTTCACAGATTCTCCATTCACAACACAGTTGACATTTTCAATGATTCTGCCTATTTTCATTGTCTTTGTCTTTTTATTGCCGACCTTCATACCATATCTATTAAAACAGTTATTCAATTTAGTCAGAGAATCTTGCAGACTTGTACCGAATTTATTTAGAAGTATAACATCATCTGCATAAAGCAGAGAGCTGACATAACATCTCCAATTTTGATATCATGTTTAATACCACTTTCCTTCATAATGTGATCCATATAGATAATGAATAACAGATGGGATAATCTACATCCTTGTCTCACACCAGATTTAACATTAAACCATCTTCCTGTACTTCTTTCAATTCTAACTGCTGACTTACAACTCAAATAAAGACCAAGTATTGCTTGATATAATGTCCCATTGACACCACATAACTGTAGTGTTTTAACTAGCTTCTCTCTTTAGGACCTTGTCATATGCATTTTCCAGATCTACAAAACTCAAATACAGATCTTTGTTATATTCCCATGATTTCTCAACTATCTGTTGTAAAGTGAAAATCTGATCCTGACAACCTCTATTTGGCATGAATCCAGCTTGTTCTTGTTCACCAAACTTGTCTTCCACAATCCTTCACAACCGTTTCTCAAGTATACCTGAATATATCATTGTGCAATTCTCACATTCAGTTTTATTTCCCTTTTTATGTATGGGTACCATGAGAGCGCTACTCCAATCATCTGGAATTTGTCCCTCTGTCCAGGGCCTTCTGAACTATGCAGTGCAGCCACGGTAAGAATTTTATACCCCCATACGTGGGTATTTCTGGTTGAATATCATCTACTCCTGCTGCCTTTCCACATATCAGGTTTTTGATGGCTTTTTCTACTTCAAGTATGGATATGTATTCTTGACTGAATGCCTAGTCAGTGTTTTTTTACCACTGTGCTGTCATCACTGCTTGTTTCATTTAGCAATTTTTCGAAGTAATTACTCCATACTTCAAGAATATCTTTTTCTCCTGTTTTCATGTCACCTTTATCATCTCTAATTCCTTTTACAGCACTCTTTCCTCCATTTCTAAGCTTCTTGAACAACCCCCAGAATATCTTGCCACCTTCTTGATATTTATTTTCTATATTCTTGCCAAAGTCCTCCCATGACTTTTGTTTTGCTAGTTTTACAGTGTTTAGCTTTCTTACATTTCTCTCTGTATTCTCTTAGAGCACAAGCTGACTTATTTGCCAGGAACTTTTAATATTCTTTCTTCTTTTCTTTCACTTCCTGTGTCCACCATGGAGTTCTGATTCCGCTATCCTTACAGACAACCTCACCACATGCCTCTCTGACTGAATCAATCAGTGTTTTCTTCGGGGTTTGCCACTAAATTTCCAAGGTTTGGTTCCTGTTCTCAAACTGTTTCATTTTTAATTCAATCATGTTTGTGTATTTTAGTCCACAGTTCACATCTGAGAACTGCTCAACTTTTATTCACTTTAAAACTTTCTTATATGTTATTCTTTTCAATATGAAATTCAATTTTATCCTGCCCAAGACTAAACGATCTCTTCCAATTTCAAATCTTATGCACGCTCTGGTGTCCTGCATCAATGAGACTTTTCTTATTCCTTGTCTCTTCTCTCCCTGTGAATTTGTGCACATTTTTATGTTGGAACATGATGTTACTAATAACCAGTCCATGTCCTGAGCAAAAATCCAACAGGTATTTGCCATTATTATTAGCTTTGCTCTTTTCTCCAAATTTTCCCAAAATATTTTTGTATGTCTGACAATCATTTCCTGATCTGCTATTTAGATCCCCAACAAGGACCAACTTTTCCTTTATCATTGTGTCAGTCTTTCTCTAAAGCCTCAAAAAATTCCTCCACTTCTACCTTAGTAGAATCTTCTGTGGGACCATAGGCACAAATAAGTCACACTGTCCAGTTCCCCATTCCCATATTTGCCCACATCACTCTACCCGAGACTGCCTGCCATTCAAGAAGATTAGCCTCGTATTTAGTGTTGAATACTATGGCTACTCCTTTTCCTTGATTGTCATTGCCTGAATATAACATTTTGTATTTATTGTTCAGAAAGATCTCACCAGTTTTCCTTTTTTGTTTCAGTCACCCCTATTATGTCGATCTGATACTTATCCAATTCCTCAGCTAGCTCCATTTCTTTGCCATTCAGGCTTCTTATGTTGATAGTACCGATCTTGAACTCTGGTGATATTGCGTTGGGGTAGGTTTTAGGATTTGTTCCAGTAGCTGACTTTTCGCTGTTTGCCCTGGTTCCCTTGGGAAAACAACGGGGGGGGGGGCTTGTTTAACCAAGCAAAGGCCCAGCCAGCATGAAATTCTGTCATGTTGTACCATCATTTTTTATTTTAGTTTAAGCCAATAAAGAATACAATTTGGTCGGCTAAATCCCAAATTGCCAGCCCATCCTCGTTCGTTCAGTATCCAGGTAGATACTTAACAGGGTGCACCACGAGAAAGTGACAATTGGACATTAGGTCAGAAGTCCTGATCGTTTCTCTGCATTCCTTTAAAGGCTATGTAGAGGTCTCCTCTCAGTTATATAACTTTGATCGTTAAGCACCCCTCACTGTATTTTCTCCTATTTCAAATATGAATAAATACAGAATGATCAGTGTATTTTATCAGATCTGAAATATAAATGTAAGATTCATTAAAAGATGTAAATGTATCTAACAGGCCAAAGGGGAAACTGCAATTCAAGCCATTATCTGCAAGAAGCATCAGGAACTAGAGTCAGGAATTTTGGTGAAGGGTCAGTACGACATGGGCAAAAACTATACTCATCAACATCTTGAGACTTGATGAAAAAGGATATACTAACAGGGATGGAATGTACAGAATATTTTCAGAAATAGAGAATTGAGGCATATTACTAATATGTGGAAGTGTAGCAGGGTCACAGGGAGACAGAAACAAGATAAAACATAATCAGTTGTTATTGTTACTATAACCCACGGGATGCAAATTAGATACAGATAGCACACATCAGCAAATCAGCTCAACGAATAGGATGAGTAATTATGGAAGGCTTCAACTACTTGGACAGAAACTGGAAGGGAAAAAAAGGACATGAGAGAAAGAAAATGAAATTTATACAGCTGAGAGAATTACTTAAAACAGCATGAAAATTTGGAAGTACTGAATCTAGTGATAGAGGATTTGTTCATAACAAATTGAGAAAGACAGAGTTAGTAATTATGAAGGACTTAGGATACAGCCTGGAAGAGTGCCATGGCATAAACTACAAAGGACATTAGAAGTGAATGGTAAAGGGGTGTTAAAGAGACGTGGTATCAGACAGTATACTCAAGGATCAAGAGGTTATTCAAGTCAGTTATAATGGATAAGCAGCATCATTAAGAAGAAGCTGCAAAATGTTGTAGAGGGAATACAAACAAAGAGAAATGTAATTAGCTATTCATAATCAATACAAAGCAGATGCAAGCAAGATTACAAGCATGGTAAGGAAGGCAAAATGAAATTGAGAGGAAACTGACAAAGCAGGCAAAGGAAATACCAAAGTGGAGAGTAAAAAAAAAATGATTATGAAAGGACAAATTTAATGAATACTGAAGGTGACAGAAGCAGAAGAAATAGCTGAATTATTGATTGATCAGTTTATAAGAATTATCATCCATGTTAAGGTAATGCAGTTAACTCATATGACAAGGACAGATTAATGGAAGGTACTTTAGATATATTAAAAACCTCAATGTGAACACAAGCTCTGGACTAGATGTAAACATCATCCAATGTGTTATGAAAAATATCCTTGACTGAACTATTTAAGTCTCAGCAAATAATAGGTTTCAAGAGATGAAAAAGGACAAAATAATTGCATTATACACAGGAGGCTTCAAGACAGAGTTAGTAAATTAAATTTATCCATGTGTTGAGGCTTAAGTTCTGAGAGGACATCATTTTGGAGGCTGCTTAATGGATTGTATACAGCACTCAGAAAGGATTAAAACAGAATTTAATACTTCCTATATTTTGTTTCAGGGATTACAAAAAAATAATTAACGTATAAACAAATACCACACAATACTAAGCCAACCACATGGGTGACTCTAGAGTCCTATCTAGGTTGGATCTCTGTTGATTAGTGTTTCCCAAATCTTAGGAAGCTTAACACAACCATATTTATTTAGATTTGGGAAACAATAGTCTCTCTTTTTTGAATTTACTGTGGTGGAGCATGGTGGTTTTTTCCAAAGAGATCCTATAGTTGTATCCAAGATATGGTCAGCCAGGCCTGACTGACCATAGTCATGGTTGCAGATGTATGACTTGTGTTCCTCTAGGAGGATGGTTGCTGATCTGCCTGTCTCACCAAAGTATGCCAGCTTACAGGAACAGGGTACTTTATAAACTCCAGGCACTGAGAGAGGAGGGAGCTGATCTTTTGTAGAACAGATAAGGGGATAGCAAGTTTGCAGTGAGACTAAAATGCTGTGTGGGTTGTACTTGTTTAAAATCTTGGCTATTTTTACTGATGTGCCACGGATGTAAGGTATGGTGATGGCATTTCTAAACTCTTTCTGAAGAGATGGTCGGGGAATAGGGGAGGAACTGATTATTTTTTTAATACTATGATAGCTGTAGTCATTGGAGAGGAAGGTATTGTGTATGTGGTCGAGCTCAGTTGCAAGGGCGATTCCACTGGAACAAAGATTGTGGGCTCTCTTGGTTAGAGTTTTAATAATGCCATATTGTTGAGCGGGGTGGTGGGAGAGCTTATGAATGTATCTGCCTGTGTGCTTAGGTTATACATGCTTAGTTACACACTTTCCTAACAGTACGCTTTCCTTCACTGAAAACCTATGCACACAGGCAGATACATTCACAAACTCTCCCACCACCACCCTGCTTAACAATATGGCATTATTAAAACTCTAACCAAAAGACCCCACAACCTTTGTTCCAGAGGAACCACCCTTGCAACTGAGCTTGACCACACCTTCCACTCCAATGGCTACAGTGATCATAGTGTTATAAAAAATAATCAGTCCCCCCCCCCCATCTCTTCAGAAAGAGTTTAGAAATGCCATCACCATACCCTACATCCGTGGCACATCAGTAAAAATAGCTAAGATTTTAAAAAAGTACAACCTACACACAGCATTTAAGTCTCACCATAAACTTGCTATCCTTATCTGTTCTACAAAAGATCAGCTCCCTCCTCTCTCAGTCCCTGGAGTTTATAAAGTACCCTGTTCCTGTAAGCTGGCGTACTTTGGACAGACAGGCAGATCAACAACCATCCACCTAGAGGAACACAAATCTTACATCTGCAACCACGACTATAGTCAGTCAGGCCTGGCTGACCATGACTTGAATACAACCATGCTCCACCACAGTAAATTCAAAAAAAAGAGAGACTATTTTTAGAATCCGCAGCAGCTCTCAGAAATCAACCAAATCTAAATAAATACAATTGCGTTAAGCTTCGGGAAACACTAATCAACAGAGATCCCACCTTACATTCCAGGCCACCAACAGCTGTCCATAGAGGCACTTCACCTAGATAGGACTCTAGAGTCATCCACGTGATTGGCTTAGTATTGTGTGGTATTTGTGTATATGTTACATTAGTTTTTTGTAATCCCTGAAGATGTCTCAGTGACAGACGAAATATAGGAAGTATTAAATTCTGTTTTAATCCTTTCTAAGGGCTGTATACAATCCATTAAGTTTCCAACATTATAAATTATATTTACCAACACCTTGGGAGTGGTGGTTAGGGTAATGAGAAAGTTAATCAAAGCTCAGGAATTGGATAAGAATATCATATATTATGAGAAACAACAGAACTATGCAAAGGATAGGTGTTACCTTTATAAGCTACTCACTTTCTATAATTTTTATAAAAAACAGTTGAGTTGGTTGATGGGAATAATGGCTACACTGTGATACTCCTAGACTTTGCAAAGACATCTGACAAGATACTTCAAAGAATCCTATTATGTAAACCAAAACCAATGGATTAATATGAGGGTGGTGATAAGGATACCATGGAGGGAGCTGATGGACAGATAGCAAACAGTATTATGTGGCAGAATAAAGGAGAAAGCAAGTAACAAGTAATGTGCCAGAGTGCTCTGTAATTGAGTCACTAATGTTTAATTTGTACATTAATGATACTACATATGATTTTAGGAGGAACATCCAGTTCTTTGCTAATGATGCTCCAGGAAGAGTAAGAGTTAAAAAGTGATTTAATCATCCTGCAGAATTGTTACAATTAAATGACAATGTGGCAAAGGATATCCGATTACAGTTCAGTGTGGTAAAGTCAAAAGGTTTAGGCTGAAAAGATCATCAGCATGTAAGAAATTGATGAGGCTAGACCACAGCATACAAAAAACCAAAGTTCAAAAGACATATCACTGAAGTGTGCAAAATATCAGCAACGATCACTTGTATGTTGAAGAATATGTAATAAGTTTTCAATGAAATTTCATCTGGATTGCTATACAGAGATTTGGATGCTTGAGTTATAGGATCCAAAAGCAGGAGAAAAAAATGGTGACATGTCTGTGGAATGTCTCCTATAAGGATAGAAAGTCTGAAGGTTTGTATGCTACAAAATTATTTGATAGGTGAAAATGGAGAAGGGATGGGAGATATGATAAACAAAATATAAACCTTCAATGGCACAGACATATTAGCACATTATCGAAGAGCAAAAAGGATATACTTAATGACATTTAAAATCAAACATCTGAACACTCCTTGAGGGTACATATCAGAAAATTGATCATTGATGATAAAAATCAAACAGATATTTTGGAGTAAATCATATAAGTCCATCTCCAGTAAATTCATTATGATTCAATTAATTCAAATAAAGAATGATGAACAATCAACACTGTCCAATAATTTGCGATCTTCATAAACCAATATTCCCCCGAATACTAATGTGGAGAAAATGTCTTATTCTATACATGTTAGGGATTTTTAAGCATGTTGCAAAGATATTTTAAAAGTTTCGTCCAGCCTCTGTAGCCTGCAACAAACTTTCTAGTTTACTGTCCACCACCAACAATAGGCTCTCAACCCAACCTTGCCTGGAGTTTGTATAAGGTTCACAATTTAACCACCACGAAACATTTTTAATTTTAACAAAAGTATACCAGTAATTTTTTTTTTTTTTAATGAAGCGGGAAGAAACATATGGTAATTGTAAGCCATTTATTTTTTTCCCCTTCTCATGCAATAATTTCCATGGCATTACTACTTACAGAAACTGCAGATTTTTAAAATGCATACTGTTGAAGATAAAACTTCATTATTGCTACAGAAATGAAACTATATTTTCAGGAATGTTTAGTAAAAGGATCTTTCTGTATAACTGAAACTGCACAAATGGAATGGTACTATTAGAGCAGCAGTATTAATTTTAGGAATGAAAACATAACGGAGTATGCAGGTGCAGACAGTTAAAGAGTAATCATTTTAACACTGAGAATAACGATCAGAACTTTCTCCACCTTTGCTACGAGTTGCCCTAGTTTATACTATATACTTGAACTACGTGCTTTAGCTTACGCTAGTAGTTGCCGATACTTTTATAGTTACTATATTCGGCATGAAACTCTTTAATTCCAATCTTTGAGTTTCTTATTCAGTTTTAAAACAATGTGGGATTTAATATCCCCTTAATTTAAATAATCATTTTAACATCCGTATGTGTCATTATAATTTGCATATACCTGATGTATCAAAGTTAATTAGGTACAACCAACCAAAAAGTTTTAACAATCTTGACATCAGATATAAATATTCAATAGTTCTGTAATTCATTAGAATATCCCAAATTATCAAATATATGTCAGAGATAAATATTCACTAGCTGTTCTATAATTCAAAACACAGCTCCTAGGAGATGTATTACTGTTTTACATTATGAGAAGAGGTCACTATCCAGACTGGTTTCGACCTTTGAGGTCTCATCAGTTGGTATTCCAGGTCTACCTACTCACTGATGAGACTTCAATAAAGTTCGAAAACAGTCTGGGTAGTGACCTCTCCTCATAATGTAAAACAGTGTACTATAATTCATTAAAATATTCTGTCAACTACAAACTTTATACAAAATAGTATGTAATGATTTCAAAACACACCTTTCCTAAAAATGCCATAGCATTGGCATTACCTGCATCTGCTGCCTGCATGAAATAGTTCAAAGCACGCTAGAAAAAAAAATAATAATAATGAAATTTATTTTACAAAAGTTTGGTTACAGAAATTCGTACAACCTAATCATTAACCATTTTTACTTTATTATATAGAATATTATCAAGAAGTCCTGAGATTGATTTATCCAGTAAACTTTTACCTGCAAAGTATGTGAATAAACAAGTCCTTATTATTATGGGCAACTCTAAGGAGTCCTTAGACTCATCGAGGGAGTCAAGAACAACTATTCAACGTTCACAAAGTATCTATCATACTTTGCCTTGAACTCATTCACAGTTATGTCACCCACAACAGACTCTGGCAGCTTATTCCACTCATTCACCACTCTCCAAGTAAAAAACTAAAAAACCTAGCTCTAACACCCTTGCTAACCATACTCTTGCCCAGTTTCCATGGATGGCCCCTAGTCCTCCCATCACCAGGCCTGTTCTCAAAAATGTAGTAATTTGAATGTCTTAATCATATCACCCCTTTTCCACCTATCAACCAATTTCTTCAACCCACAAATCTTCAACCTGTTCTCATAAGATTCATTCCATAGACCTGCTTTCATCTTGGTCACTCGTCCCTAAATCCTCTCCACCTCCACCCCATCAAGTAAAAACCCTGGCACCCAAATCTGGGCACAGTAGTCAAGATGGGGTCTTATCAAGGCTCGATACAGAGGAATCAGAGATCCCACCTTACATTCCAGGCCACCTACAACTGTCCATAGAGGCGCTTCACCTAGATATGACTCTAGATTCATCCACGTCGTTGGCTTAGTATTGTGTGGTATTTGTGTATATGTTACATTAATACATTACGCAAACAAAATTAATGGCAGATTTTTAAAAAGCTATATACGTGCATAAATTGGACATCTCGTTAACCAAGTAGTTAATGAACATACTTTTAAACTAACATAATGCATGTTTGAATGTTTCATTAGGCACAGACATTTGTGAATGTCTTCAGATTGAAGATGAATTCTGCTCCCAGTGTGTGAGAGTCACTAACACATACTCTAAATTATGTAAAAAAAAATAAAAATACAAAATAACTCTTAACCCAACTACAGTGCTAATGTAATATAGGTTTATAACCTTTCAGAATGGGAGCTGCACAAAAAGATTGGATAAAAAAAATTTTTAAAAATCATAACAGTATAATGTGATGTGTTAAGGATCTGAGCAGCTCTGCTATTTTAAGGATGGATGCCAAATATTACATTTCATATCAATATAATATAACAACAAGCTTATTATGCTTAGGAGCATCCCCTATTTTTTTTTTTTTTAGTTTGTTGGCTTAGTCCTTTTAGTTTAGTGATTGAGACTTAATCATGAAATGTGCATTAAAATTCAACATTCCATCAGAAACAACATACATTTTGAATAAAACATACCTTGAAATTATACTTAAGGTAGAAATGCAATCCTTAGTACTTACACTATCTTCACAAAACGTTTTGTATATATAATCTGATATTTAATTTAAGACTAAAGATATAAAAGGTTTAAAGATTAAATTTTTATTTCTCCATGTATTTAAACACAAGAAAAGGATGAATACATAAAGATGGATGATACTTTAGAATTGTGATTATATGAGCTATTTTAACATGCCATCCTCTTCAGAATCATGACGAGTGCTCTCCAGAGAAAAAGAAAAGAAAGAGGAATAAAAAAAAGGTCGGCCTGGTTGGCTGAGTGGTTAGCATATCCGCTCTCCAGCCAAAAGGATGCAGGTTCGAATTCCGCTGTGGGCCTGGATGTTTGTGATTGTCTGAAAATACTGGTGGCATTGGTGTAGTTGCACTCCCTCGATGAGTCTTTGAACTCCCTGGAAGAGTCACGTAATAATAATAAAAAACTAGGGTCAAAAACTAGTGAAAAAAAAAAAAGGGATGTTCTAAATATGGAAAGTACCTATATGGAAAGTACCTATATTTCCATATAGGTACTTTCCATAAGTACCTATATGGAAATATAGGTACTTATACAGATTTTAAAAATGACAAATTAATATGTTATAGAAATTTGAAGATATATCTAATAAATCTTAGTATATAAATCTCAGGCAGACTGATAAAAGCAGTAACTGTGACTGTACTCATTAATAAAATGAGGAAAATCTACTAAAATATACAGAACTTAAGATGAACAATCTTCACAATCTAAATAAGAACATTTTCTCTTTATCAATTCTGTACATATAATTCCACCACAGTTCAATTACAGAGACTTAAATTAGTAAAATTTGTTGTTCTCTCTATTCATGATGTTTGCTACTGAGATATTAACATTTGACTTTCAATTTTGCTGTAACCCATATAAGCATACAGGTGATGGCATCTTAAGAGAGATGGGCTGACCTAGTTACAATGTCTGTAGCTTCAGTTCTACAGATCCTGAAGTGGCTTGGAATCCAATACAGGTGAATATCCAAATGAAGTCTCCAGATTTGATGTAAGAGGTGCTGGATTTGAGAGAGCACTGGAGAACTTAATGAGTATAAATAATGCACCTCTAGTAGCAATTTATCTGTATATAATATAACGCAAGTTCTACGGCATATAGCTCAGCAGTGTTATTGCAACATTCAAGTGGGATCCAATTGGATATTATATTGTCTGGAAAGACAGCAGCAGACCCCCCCCCCACACACACACACCACCACCACCACCAGACATTGATCAAACTATATGTAGATAGGCAGTAAATCAGAGTATTCTATGTCTGAAGGAATCTGCTGGTAAACAGAAAGAGAGATGGAATGGTTTCCTAAACAGCACAAAAAGAAGCTGCATAATGGAATGCATCTGTGCCAAGGTGATAGTGTTCAAAGGAATTTGAAGAATATCGTCTAGAGATCTAATTCTTTTATATGTAGCCCTAAGGAGCCATGTAAAAGTATGTCATATGTTATATTAAATTTTCAGGGATTTAATTTTGCTACACACAGCAAAGATAGCTATTGTCATTAAAACAAAGATGGTGGATGATTCATTTTGATGGAAACTAGAAACAGGTGATGTTTGGAATGCTTTAATAAATTAAAAATGGCAAACATCACCTGTTTCTAGTTTCCATCCAAGTGAATCATTCACCCCTTGTGGATGATTCTTGTTTTAATCCTTTATCCAAGTGTAAGCAAGCAAAGTTTGCATGTGAAGTAACTTCACAACTGGACAACTCCTATAGAGGCTAATGACTTCATATCACTTGCTTTAGTATCCCATAATGCAAAGCACACATACCTTACGGACATGTATAATACTAGGCATTATGGGAAGAGTCACTACCCAGACCAGTTTCAACCTTCATTGAGATATCATCAGTGAGAGCTGACCTAGATATAGAGATAGATAAATATATGTTAAAATATTTATATGGAAATATGACTTCTGCAGTACTTTAACCTTGGTATCACTTCTGGGTCTGGCTCCACTGATGAGACCTCCAATAAATGTCAAAATCGGTCTGAGTAGTGACCCTTCCATAATGCATGTCCATAAGGATATGGGCTTTGAATTATGGGATACTAAAAGGTAAGTGATGTGAAGTCATTAGCTTCTAATACGAGCTGCCCTGTCCTGAAAATACTTCAGGTGAAAACTTTGTTTGCTTACACTTGAAGGATTAAATCAAGAATATAATTTCTTGGCATCTTTTATTTAAAATTTGAAATGCTTCACTTAAGATTTTAATCGCCTAATAGTGGATAGGATCCAATGACTTAAGTGCAAACTTGGGATCGACAACTTAGTCCTGAATTGGATAAGTGCTTGGTAGTTGGAATAAAGAACACTAGTCTGCATTCCAAGAGGCAAAAGACAGGGTATGAGATATGTTCATTGCTCTCTGGTACTTACCTATTAGGATTTTGCATCGAATGTGAATTCAAAGTACTTTGTCTTTGTCACAACTGGGACCAATACTGGTCTCAGTCTAAACTCTGGGTCAGACTATATTTGCAGCAAAATATGCCTAAAAAAGCCTTCTGCGGCAAAAACCTGGAACACTTTGAAGGAATCCAGATAGAAAAGTGGTCAATGGCTTGCTGCAAGGTCGTTCTGAGACCCTTATATTGCAAGAATGGAATAAGATGGAAAGTCATCTACACAGAGCACTGTTTACGTTAGCAGTTATATTATCATATTAATTTTGACTGTAAATAGCATGACACTTAAAACTGATTCCTGTGGGACATAATCTCCTCTTAAAGAAAGACTTTAGTTCCCCACTTAAATTTCAAAGATTTGGACAGACCTAGTGTTTGATAGGTTTTCCTTCTAAGACCAAAGTCATGTAAGTTTATGAGTATAACAAGCCTTCAAATATTGCCATATGTTTTTCCATATCAAAGGAAACTGATAAAAGTGCTCGTTTTTAAGAAAAAAATCTCTGATGAATGCTTCCAGTCTAATGAGATGATCCAGTGTTGATGTTTTCAGAGGATAGCATGTCTTAGTGAAAAAAAAAAATTATTACTCTTCCTAGATCTCAAATAGAGAACTAGTCAGAGCTACTGGATGATGGCTGATTTGAATGCTCGGATGCTCACCTGGCTTTAGAAAGTCAATAATAATTGCTTTTCCAGGAATTCAGCACTCTATTCACAGAAAATTCTGTTAGAGGGGAAGAATAGCTGATCCATGAAAGACAGTGATAAATAATTAACCATCTCATAACAGATATCATCTGGTCAAATGGCAGTTGCTCAACTCTGAAGCAAAAGCAGCTTTAAATTCTTGTTTCTCGAATGGCATTATTTCTTATAAGTTCCAAGCCATTCAAAGTGAAAAAAAAATTTTTTTGAAGGAACTCAAGGAGAGTAAAAAAAATATCACCAATGTTTTAGTGAAACTCTTCCCAACAATGCCAGAAATTATACATCCAACATTAAAAGTGGGTAAATGGTAAAATTGCCTTTAATTTTCCAGGTTTTATCCTATACCTCATTTGTGTTGATGAGGTTACAGAAGATGTGTACTTGATTGATCCAAGAATACTGGATCCATCCAAGATTGGATGTATTATGCTTGAGAACATTGAAAGCAGTCAGATTCAATTGTTGTGGGGTGTCTGCAGAAGATACCCCAAGCTTTATTTTGAGTTTTCTCAGATGCTGTGCATTCAACATTCCACAATGGTTTAGGGAAAGGCGAAAATCAAAAAGATGTTTTAAATATTGAAGCTGGTGGCAGCTTCTATTACACATTCTATAAGATGATTCATTACATTATAAATAAGAGAAAAGCAAACTATCATAGAACTCAATTCTTCTAATGATGAAAAGGTGAGCCAGCCAACTTGCTCTATTTGCCATTGTTATATCTGATGGTGAACATGAATGGCCATGTAAAAGAGTGGATATCATGGGAAAATGATCATTTCCATGTAAACTATCCGTTTCTCACTTAAACATGGGAAAAGGAAGGTGAATGGGTTATTAAGTCAACATCATTGAATGTTTGGATAAAAAATGGTGTTTTCTGTGTGTGCATGTAAGTGAGAGATTGTTATTGTCAATGCTTAAGAGATACTTGTAGCATAATTTTAACACTAGATTACACAAACACACAAGGAAATAAAATGAACTTTAATTGCCATATTTCAATCTGAAATTTACAGGTCATCATCAGTAGCAGTAAGGCTAGTAGTATACAACGTGCAGCTCAAAAGTTTTGAGACAATCAATATAAAACAATTAATAAATATATCATCTTAATTTTAGGTTAATTTCAAAGAAGACTCCTCCTTGACTGATGCACTTGTTTGATCATTCAGACAATTTGCTGATACCCTCCAAAATTGTCATTTTTGAACTGCTGTTCAGCTGCTTTGTAGATGGACTCTGAATCTCACTGTTTGGAAATTATCTTTTAACAAAAATTTAAATTTTGAGAAAAGAAAATAACCGGCTGAAGCAAGGTCTGGAAAATAGGGTGGGTAGTGAAAGGCAGCAACTTTCCTACTTGCCAAAAATTGCTTCACAACTGAAAGTGCAGTGATGAAGCATGAACCAATCATTGGATTGGTACAATGCTGGTCTCACTCGATTCGTTCTTTTAATAGATGATGCAAAACATCTTTATAAAATTCTGCATTGATATTTTGACCCTTAGGAACAAACTTGATGAATAACTCCTTTTGGATCAAAAAAGACTGAGCATTGTTTTCACTCAAGATTTTTGAAAACACAGCTTCTTGGGTTTTGGTGAATTTTTTTCCACCAAGTCTGCACTCTATCGCTTCATTGCAGGATCATACATGAAACGCCATGTTTCATCACCAGTAACAGTTCTGTTCCAGAAGGTCTTGACATGAAGCAACCTGATCCTGTCTCTGCTCTACTATTCATCACTTACAACACATAAAAACCTTCATTCACAAAATGTATGTTAACAACTGCTTAACACAGGCTACTGATAGTCGGTAACGTGACAGCCTAAGGTTTGCTACAAACATTTCCAGTGTTGGCCAACAGATAGTGTGCACGATATGTGTGAGCTGTAGCAACTGATATATATTATTATTACAAACACCTCCTGGAGTGACGTCTAATGAGGCTTTCTCTGATTTTTGATAAAACGATAAGGTTATTATGATTTAGATTAGCAAGACTTTGGCACCGTCACTAAATAAATCTTCCAACTTGAAGTGACATCAATGGAATAAGATTCTGTAGCCATGTTACCCAAATAGGTTGATCTACCAACCTCTAGTGTATGGGCTCAACTAAAAAAAAAAAAAAAAAAAAAGTTACACTAGAACAGATCTCCAAGATTTCTTAAGAAGTGTGGGATTTATTTTCTTGTAATTCCCCCCCACACACACAGAACAGCCAGTTTGTCCAAAATAGGAAAGGTGGCAATCACAGGAAATGTGACAGATGCCAGTAAGAGAAAGAGAGGACTGTTTATCTTTAGAAGAGGGGGAACCATGAAGAGCTTGTTGAACAGAATAAATGTAGTCACTAGATGTATTTCTTGAGATTCTTGAAATTGGTTCAGAAATGCCAGAAATATATAAAACTAGGACTCTCTGCATTTCAGGATTGTTGGAGGAAGGTTTGAAAGAATCAAAAACACATTGTGAAGTCTGCTTTCAGAAGCCATTCAAGTTGCATAATATGTTGGATGGTGAGAAGTTCTATCTTGAGAGCTCATGAGCTGGAGCACAGAGCATGAGCCCAATGTAGTAGAAATTTTATTATTCCAATTTTTTGGGAAGGATGGTGGGCAGATTGTGTGTAGCAACCAGTGAAGATAGGTCTGCAATATATGGAGGAAGTTAGTAGAACTGAAGAGAGTGAGAGCAAATATCTAAGAATGGGGTTTATTGTTCTTTTCTATTCTCATGGCAAAATTTATCTGGGAGTACAGATTCTTTTTCCAGAAAGGCTGGTAAGGTGTCTTTCCTATGGGGCCAAACAGCAGAAACATCTATGTAGCACACTCAAAAGGAAGGTTGAGAAAGATTGAGGCTGTCTGGAGGAGAAAAGGATTTCTTTTAAATGTTCAAGATTAAAATTTGCTTCTATGGGCTTCCTATAGAAGCCCCATCTATTTGTTTGTGAAGTCCATTCTAGCAGTAGAAATAATCAGAATGGATTACAAAGTTACAAATAATTTAACTATACTTGTAGGAAAAGCTTGCGCAAGCAAATGGAGGAAATCTTCAAGAAGCAGGTTGGTGAATCAGGATTCAACATAAAAACTAACCATTGAATCTGTTAGTAAGGATAAATTCCTCACTTTTTTGCTAGAAAATCTTAAGAGTTTCTTATGAAGAAGTGAGAATTGCCAATTTATGAATTTAATAGTCAGAATAAAAACTTGGCTATGCAATAAGTAGGACAACCAATGAAGTCTATAATCAGGCAGAGAAGCACACCTTTATGGATCTTTGAGTATAAAAGTGAGGATGGGCTACAAAGTAGGGATTTAGTTTATCTATGGTACCTCTGTCAAGATTCATGACCTCATCAAGCAGTGAGTTAGTTTTTTTCTTTAGTTGACTACTCATGGGAATGTAGTCACTTCCTGATATGTGGGTCTATTACATGTTAGAGATTTTTCTTTTATATTTAAAAAAGAAATGACCACAGTAGCTTTTCCTTTATCAGTTTTGCTAACAGTGAGATGGCTGAGGTTGGAAGATTTGAATTTCTGCCAGACAAATGTTAGAAAAGCAGAGAAGTTTGGCTTTAAATAGTACAGAGGAGACTTCTAGGTGATGTTTTTTTGGTATCATCAATGGTGATGATTGGATAAATTACTTTCAATATTGAGGAAGAAATCCAAATATTGTAACTGAAGTATCCCTTAAGCATTGTTTATTATTCCTGAAGAACTAAGAAATCTAGAAAAGTAGTCCACTGTCCAACAAGGTTAACTCTGAACTCAGATTCCTTTCCTTAAAAAATGACACAACTGAAGATAATTCCTAACTTCACGAAACTCAAAGAAACTATAAAATCTCCTGACACTCTTATTTATTTCTCTGCAAGCTATTTTTTGCTGATGTGTAATCAACTTCAATCAGCCAAACATGATCTTGCAATTCATATTCATCTCATCACTAAGCTACAAGAGGTGATTATCTCCATGTTAGACCTTCAACTATTAAATAAAGGTAGCTCTCATATAAAGCGGATGTTAGGTTCCACAGAAATGCTGAGTTATGCAAGACTCAGTACACATAGAAAAAGTAGGGTTATGTTCTGAAATTTTTTTTTTTTTTTAAATTATACAAACAACAATGACATATCCAACAAAAAAATATATATATATTTTTATTTAATTCAGGTAATTCATGTGAGTTAAGAAAACATAAACTATGAAACAAATACATAGAATAAACTTATAAAAATTACAGATTGTACGGAAACTTCATTGCACATAATGCATAAATATTTTCTGCAAAATAAAATAAAGTGCATATTTTAGTCGCACGAGTGTCCAGACAACGTCATCACATGAAATCTCTTGGACATCATTTGTATAATTCTCATTGCATACTTCTGGTTTAGTTATCAAGAAGTCAGTAATAAGACCTTGCTTACCACTATGCTGCAATTTTTTTATTAAGTTCATAACATGGAGCTAAACAAATATCCACTTGTCTTGTGAATTTTCCCGAGCGCTGCATTGAGTGATCATTATTCGCAAAATAAATTCCTCTCTTGCCAAGTCCAATCCTTCTGCTAATTTCTTTAAACTGAATTCTTTAACGGATTCATCACAATCTAAATCTTCGGCAGAACTTTCCCTGCCATTTGGTTCAACGCCATCTATTAATCGTACCAGTTCCTCCTCATTTAAATCTGTTTCCCCATCAATTAATTCACTAATTTCAGTTTCAACCATATCACCAAAACCCTCTAAGTGGCCATTACTATAAAAATAAATTTTTTACATAAAAAACCATTACATATTGTATGTAACTCAACAGAAAATAAAGTGCTCAGCTTGAGATTAACATACTTATGATTTTTAATGTGCTTTCCTGGCAGAAAATGAAGACAACTTTCAACAATCAACACTTTATATGGTAAACAATTGATGTACATATGTGCTAAAGGGTATTTCCCCTAATATAAATTCGCTACTTATAACTACATGCATGATACAGGCAGAGGCAAATTTCACGAAGATAAAATTTGATTTTTAAGTCACATGGCGAAAAATATATGAAAAGATAAAGGGTTTCTACAATTTGTAGAACGTGTTATATCGAAACCGCATTGTACAAGGATTACTACAATTTGTAGACCACGTTGTATAAGTACCGCATTATACAAGGGTTAACTGTATAGTTGAAACTACCTCCAAACACTTTCCCCAATCTTCATTTAATAAACAAAACATAAACTACAACTAGATAGCAAATGAGTAAATTTAACAATCTACTTATTAAGCAAAGATCTTATTTCTTACCAAACAAAAAATGGGTGGTCAATACCTCACGCCATGCAGTAACCATCAACTTCTGCAGGAGGGTCTTGATGTTAATGTTCTGGGAGAATACACATTTCCATTCTAGGATTGCCTTCATTATTTTGATAAAACCATCTGACTTCCAATGATGTGAGGTATTATTTTTTATCAATTTTGGATTTTTCCTTTTTGATGAATTATGGATGGCCAGTGTTATCTGTTCCTCCTCAAAAAAAAAAAAAAATATATTCAAGACATTCAAATTCAACTCCATCCAGGAGAGTGGAAATTTCCATACTTTTATTTTCTTCTGAAGAAAGAGGTATTTATCCCATCCTAACAGTGAGTCTGGAGGCAAGTCCTTAATGCTTTGGGATGCACATTCCATTATTTTTTTTTTTTTAAGTAGCAAGTTTTGGTGTGTTTTCAGAAGTGAGGCTATTTTATTTTTATTCAACTTTACTGAGATAACAAGTAAACCATACCATTCAAGGACGATGTAACTGAGAAGGAAGGACAATCATATGTGTTAGTGTTTTTTTTTTTTTTTAACTATACCTTCTCAGCATAAGAGGATTTTCAACTAGATGTTGTAATATCTTCCTCTGCCTCCTGATACAATGTATTCTGTTTTGTCTCAATCTCTTTCTATTCCTTTCATGTTTGGCATGCTCGGGTCTAGGCTGGATAATCTCTTTTGCAGTTATCACATTTGCATATTTTGCTTTTGAAATCATTATTTTCATGCTCAATTAATAAAAAGGGTTTGGGGTGTACAGTGTGCATTTGCTGATGCTAGAGGTTTGGACATTAAATATAAAGATGATGTTCCTCATCAGAACAGTGAGGAGGTCTCACTGGTATCACTGTAAAAGTTAATTTTGTGGGAAAGATAACATAATTGATATTCTCCTAAATTATGCTGCATGAAGGAATTTCTGGTAAGATGTTTCAACTTGACTGTCGAAAATAGTGTTTTATCAGATTTTGAAGATCTTGCCAACTCTTCAAAATTTTCTGAATAAAGAGTGGCATTTTCTCAATAAGAAGTTTGCCTGTCTAATGTAATATGAGAAATGATGGTACAGTTGTAAGTGTTTCGGTTTCTTATTTTTGCTATCTCTTGCTGTTGTAATAGTTTCTGAATGGCAGTCCTGCCATAGCCATGCAAAAGTACTAGGATCCTCCTTACTGGTTCACAGGTCACACTGTAACAGTAATGAGAATTAGTGTATTTTAACAACTTACTGCAGAATGAAGGTCTTCCAAGTCTGATGTTCTTTGAATTTTCTTTATAAAAACTGTTACAGAAAAACCAAGGAACTCTAAATCAAAATGACAGACTCTTAACAAGATGGAAATCTGGTTGTCTGTGGTAGGCTTATTAATAATCAAAATGAAATGGCACAATATAAAACTTCAAAGAGCAACGTAAAGCAAGTAAGCTAATTAGGAGTGTGAACAATAACAGAAAACTATAAAAGCAAAATCTTTAATATTTAGCATATTAGATATCACTAAATGTTACAATAGCACAATAATAAAATATTATTGCAACTATTCTCAGAATATTATATCTTTCAGAACCACTATGAAAATTCCCTGAAAATGGCAACTACTGAAATGGCATACTTTGCTATTAAAATACTAAACACAATAATGATTAAATTAATTCTTATTTAGTAGTATTAATTAATAATTAATCATTATAAAGCAGATGCTAATCACTCACTTTAATATTTTAGCTTTTGCAGATATCTCTCTTGATCAGCATATATATGCTGATCTCAAACATGCTGACTATTAATCTTACACTCAAAAAGTATTTAGGACACAAACTATTAAATACAGTGTGCTTCAATCACACATTAAATCACAAACACATTCTGCAATATATGCAAGCTATAGTTGCAAGTTACCTGCCATTAAGAAGAAAAAATGTAAGCTTTCTTGTACTTTCAAGTTCAATGTAGAATACTCTGGCAATGATAAACATTTTTAATGCACAGAATTAATTTATTAAAAGGATAACTGTATGGTCATTGGTTTTTTCAGAAACTTAGTGACGAAAATCTTTACTAAAGCAACTATTTTGAAATCTTACAGTATGATCCTGTTCTACACCTCGTCCACCTTGATAATGAAGCTGACCTAATCCAACCTGAAAAACAAAAATAGATATATATATAAAAGCAACAATCATTAGAGAATGAAAATATTGTGTATTATCTACATTACTTAAGACAATTTCACCCATGGAATCTTGAAAATCTCATTCCATGAGCGAGATAAAATTAGCCCTCTTATGTTTTCACACTAGTGTATAAATAATAAAATAAAAATAAGCCCATGAATGATGAGAAATACAAGCTGAGAGAGTGCAAATGAGGAGGTAAAGCACATGCATCGGCATGATTAGAATAATTATGAGGGACTTCAACAGTCAGTATACAGATTGGAAGGAGGATGTGAAAATTTATGCAAATACTAAGAGAAGGATGTTAGCAGTGCACAGGAAAGTAGAGGAGCGATTGGTAGAATCAGAATGCATCCTTAAATTGATAAATGGGAGGGGAAAACCAATCAGGAGTTAATTAACAGCAGCACTAAGCAGATGATTCTGTAAAAATATCATGAAGGGATTATAAAATTGATCAGTAAGTTCAGAAGCAGTACAAAAAAAAACATAAGGAGGATGACATATGGTAAGGCCTAATCAAACAGAGGAAACTAGCAGAGCAAGCCAAAGGAAATCCCAAAGAATTCTTATGCTGTGTTGAGCAGAAGGAAGAACAATTATAGTAGGATAATTGTGATTGTTGATGATGCTAGAGTAGATAAAAAAAGCAGAAGAAATAGCGTAATTGCTAAGTAAATTTTTCAAGGATGAATCATCCAGGTGAAGATAATGCAATGATTACAATGATGGGGACTGATGTTAACATGAAAGTAGATGAACTTGAGATGCTTAGAATACCACAGAATCTCAGTGTGAATGCTGCTATGGGATTGGAGGAGACAGTGATCCATATATTACCGAAGATTTGGGTAGGAAGTTTGTCTAAGTGATAAGGTCTGAGGGAGCTCAAAGAGGACAAAATAGTTTCAGTACAAGGAGAAGACTCAAAGAGAGTTGGCAAATTACAGACTGATCTTAGAAGTGGTGGTAAAAAATTCTGGAAGAGCTGGTTAAGGGCAGAATTTGTGAATAGGTAGCCAGAAGCATAACACAGCATGTGGGGGGGGGGGATACAGGATGGCTGGAAAGACATGAAACCAGTATGTGGAAAAGCAGAATCCAAGAGAGGGCAGGTGAAAAGTGGCATGTCACAAGGCTTTGTATTCAGGCCATGTAAGTTATAGTTTAATCATATAGAGAATTATTTGATGGGGAGGTTATCCAACTGTTAGCTGAAATCAAAATGGGAGAGAATAGTAGTTAAAGGTGATGTAGAGATCAACAGGATGATTTAAATAGAATGATTGTGGATCAAGATAACAGTTTTCAATTAACATGGTCAAACATAAAGTTATGCACTTTGTGATGAAAATATGATATGTGCAGTGTATTATATTTATGGAACTGGACTGCAAGAAACTGATGAAGCTAGGGATTTGGACAAGGAACTGATGTTCATAGAACATATTGCAAAAGTGGACAAAACAGCTCAAAGGATCACTTGAGCAATGAAGAGCACATTAACAAGTAGATATAAAGTTATTATTCCTCTCTACTGAACAACAGTGTACAGATCTAGTCATCTGGGTTTGTTAGGAATGTGGAAGTGATGAGTATTCATAGGTAAGTGACCAAAATGGGACTATTCTGTGGGTGACAAAGTTTTGTTGATAAGTAGAAATAATGCGGATTATGGTACTGTCTTTAAACTTATTTGCATCTGAAACATACTGGATTAGTTATAAAAAATCAAGTGGATATTAGATCCAGCATTATTTTAAAGCCGAATGTAGCATTATTTTAAAATGCCGAATCCAGCATTATTTTAAAGCCGAATGTAGGAACTATGAAAGTTTCATAGTGAACTACAAGTATCTAAGTTTAATGTTATGTTCTTGTTGCAGTAATTTGTGATTTGATGATGCTTGGTATAAAACCAGTGAAGTATAGTATGATCAATAAAATTAACCCCCCCCCCCCATTTGGTGGTGTTTATGTTGTGAAGCACTGTTATAAAAAACATAAATTCAATAGTGAACACAAAGAGGCAGTCATGGAAAAAAAAAAAGGAAGCATATCAAAAGTTAATAAGTTAGCATATGCTCTGAGGAAATACAAAAGAAATTTGTAAGAATCTAAAGTAGGATGTAAAAGTAAGCTAAACAAAAGTTATGTGAAGGTTTATGTAGTCAGTTCTCACTACAGAATATAACATTGTAGCAAACTCACTCATTTAAATTACAGGAAATCTCTGACCAAAGTGCCACAGGTACAATGATGCTATGCTAAACAAAATTCATTATAGCAAACTATCCACTGTAATAAACTATTGAGTTTGCATAATGAAATCAACTATAGAAGAGAAATAGCAGGAAGGGAGCAAAATATTCTGGAAGTTACTGAAGAAGCTTAGTACTGGAGAAAAGTAGTGTCAAAAGAATCACAGATGATGAAGGTGACTTGAAAACTAAACATATTCTAGATGTGGAGTAATTAATTTGAAAGACCTAAATGAAACTAGCAAGCTAGAAAAATTTTAATATATGCAAAGGCAGCTGGAGTAGATGATTTTATGCAACCATACTTTGATTAAGAGACTAAGATAAATTGCGAAAGAGAAACTTGAACAAGTTGGATTCGTGAAAAACAGCAGTTGTCAAGGATGGACATTCACTTTAAAGCAGCTGAGAAATCATGAGAATATAACAAGGATCTGTATTTAAGTTCTAATAGGCATATAACAAGGTACCAACAGAAAATTTGCTTAACACATTCACATTGCAGCAATTTTGTGCTTGCATTTCTGCAGGCACACTACGTATTGTGATAGTTCTTTAATTGTAACCAAATCTGGGTGGGGAAGGGGACAATATGTTTGCTTGTTTCAGGATATATTAGAATACAATAATCAAGGAGAATGCTATATTTGGTTGGTATAGCTGAATTTTACTATGTTTATTGTTTCTGAAGACTGGAATAAAAATGTTCGTATACCATGAAAACCATTCCAACCTCAACAGACGCCATACTGCAGAAGCAAGAAAAACAAGCAGTTTTATTACCTTTTGCTACCTCGAAACAAAGTCTGTTGGCTTCAGTACTGGAAAGATGGCAGATGTTTCTCTCTATGTTATGTATGAAATCTAAATATAGGAAACATTTGGGTGAAATCGCAAATTTATGACCTCTTGCTAGAACATTTAATTCGTCTGTTGTTAGTGGATGGTTAGATAAATTGACTACCCATTTTTCCGTTGGTAATTTGTTAGTGATCTTTTTTGATAGATTTAGCAGATTAAGGTATTTATTATGAAGATTATTCCTTTTATCAAAAGCTTTTCCCCCGAATTCTTTGAGACAATAATAATCAACTGTAGCAGTTCTTGATTTAAACTATTTGATAAGTCTGTTTCAAGTTCCGTAATTTTTTGTTTCGAGGTAGCAAAAGTAATCTACAATGCCAAACCTTCGGACTTAAATATCCCACCATCAGAATTGAAAGCTCTTACATCCTTAAAACGTAATAAAAATATAATCATTACCAGAGCTGACAAAGGAAATACCACTGTGGTTCTTGATACCAATTCATATGACTGAAAAATAAATTTATTACTCTGAGATCGTAATACTTATGCCAAACTGGATTATGATCCTACAAAACATCAACTCAGAAAATTAAACAAGTTACTTGATGAAACCTCCTCCTTAGATGAAGAAACAATTAAAAAAACTCAAGACATACCATGCTAGACCTCCCAGAATTTATGGCTTACCTAAGCTGCTTCACAAAATTAATGTTCCTCTCAGACCTGTCGTAGATTCTATTAGCAGTCCAACTTACAAGTTATCAAGATTCTTATCTAACCTTCTCCATCCTCACATAGGCCACCCAGCCTCTTCAATCAAAAATTCCACAGTTTCATGCAAAAATAAAAGACATTCAACTGTTAAAAACTGACTTGTTAATTAGCTCTGACATTGTCTCCCTCTTCACAAACATTCCCCACAAAGAAACAGTAGAATTATTAACTCAAAAATTTCCTCCTGATATAGTTGAATAATTCAAAT
The DNA here is from genome assembly GCF_054136105.1 of Typopeltis vanoorti. Lineage (NCBI taxonomy): Eukaryota > Metazoa > Arthropoda > Arachnida > Uropygi > Thelyphonidae > Typopeltis > Typopeltis vanoorti. Next base: position 27,889,716 of record NC_143559.1, on the reverse strand, counting down.
TTGTTATTACATTGGGTTACTCCACTTGGAAAGGTCAAATTTACAAGCAAGAAGAAGGAACAGCAATGGGATCTCCTTTATCACCAAACTTAGCAAACCTGTTTCTAGAACACCTTGAAGGAAATTATTCACTTTTGAACCCAAACCAAAAATTTGGTTACGATATGTCAATGATGTATTTGCAGTCTGGGATCATCCTGAACAGGAATTACAACTGTTTCTAGATAAAATAAACCTTCACCCTCGCATCAAGTTTACACTAGAAAAAGAATCTCCACAGGGTATCTCCTTTCTGGATTTACATATTTAAAGAAAAGAAGACTGTTCCATTGCCACGTCTGTTTACACAATTCTTCCGCTCATCATCCATCTCAGAAATTTGGCATCATTAAATCACTAGTTTCCAGAGAAGACAAATTCTGCTCCTCTGAAGATTCTCTAAACCAAGAACTAGAAATAATAAAAAATACAGCTATACTAAATGGATATAATCTTAAAACAACTCAAAACATTATCAGTCACCTTCCCACACATCAACCCTGACAAGAAGTCCATAGGATTCCCATACCTTAAGTCAACGGCATCTCCGAACGTCTTTCAAATATTATGAAGAAATACAATTTTGCTACTACTTACAAACCTATCAACTAAATCTATAACTTGTTACCTTCTCCTAAGGACAAACTCTCACCTCTGATATTACCTGGCATTTATGAGATCCCATGCTCCTGCAAATTGTCTTACTTTGGTCAGACAGGTAGGTCTGTTCAGAAACGCATCTCAGAACATCAAGACCACATTCGTCTTTTCAAACAGCAGAATTCTGGTCTCTCCCAGCATGGAGTTGAAAATCCAAACCATAGGATCCATTGGGAGAAGTCGAAACTTTTACACAGATCTTTATATAAATACGAACGTTTATATAAAGAAATTGCTGAAGCCCTACTACATAGACCAAATTTAAACTGCAACAACATTCTTACTATTCCTAAAGTATGGGAACTTGTCGTATAAAATTATGTAAAATAATATTTATATATACATGTTTTTTTTTTTTTCAGTTATATTTAATTTACTTCTATAACACGTTACTGCACGCATATTGATATTCCATTGTAATCATGTGCTCTAAATGTATGTTATTCCTAGTATTGTTTGAGCTACTGTACTGATGATGTCCCAAGATACTTGGGATGAAATATTTACGAATTAAATAGTCATTACTGTGGTTAGTATGTGTGTTTTTTAGTGATGAATTCACTACAGGTTTCGTTATAAAAACATTAGTGTAATTAGAGAGAACTTATATAAAACTCATAATAGAAAAACACCTTCCTCCCACAGACTATACTACATGAATGCATGCAAAATAGATTTATCGCAGCACTCAACATAGCAGTGTAGTGCTATAACAAACACATTTGTCCTAACATCCTCTTTTAAATTCCAGTTCCAAAATATGCATAACAGCTGTTTATAATGCAGTCACTGGATACAAAAAGCACACACAATTTATATAAAGCAAAAATATCAATATGAGAATATATATACAGGGTGATTATAAAATAACGTCAGGTGTTCAGAGCCCTCTAGCAAGTAATGTATTGGATGAAACACACCAATATTTGGACGTACACAGTGGAACATGGGATTCGATTTAATGAAAAAAAAAAGAGTACCAAATGTTGCCAACAGGGGAAATTTTGGCGCTGTTTACCAAGTAAAATGCATTAATTTGCATTAGCGCGTTTCTTGTCAGTGATCATGCGATAAAAGGAAAGCCTGTGGGATTTCTTATCATTCGTAGACAAACTGCTTTTCGATGCCTCTTACCTTACGTGAGAGCGTGCTTTGTTAGTCAAACTCTATTATCAGCGGAACAATAATGCCAATGCTTGTCTTCGTCATTTTCTGCATATGAAAAATTTACGAAAAGGACCGATTAGCATAACAAACTTACGAAAACTGATTCGGTGATTTGAAGCTACTGGAACTCTAGCAGTGCAGGTAGGCAGGGAAAGCAAACCAATCAATCACCAACAAGTTGAACAAGTTGCAACTGCTATTGTGGAACAGGAGATGATGAATGTGCAGGGTAGTACCAGCAGTGCACGAGCAATATCCAGGCAAACGGATATCACATACACAACGGTGTGGAAAATCTTACATCAGATGTTGAAGTTTTATCCCTATAAAATCAGTCATGTTCACGAATTGTGCCCTGGTGATGCGACCACACGAATCTACTTATCTTTGAGATTCTTAGCGCGCATGGAAGTGGATGATGCATGGCCATGGCCGATTTTATGGAGTGACGAAGCGCACTTTTATTTGAATGGCGATATTAACACACGCAACTGTCGCATTTGGGCTGCAACTAATCCGCACGTGTGTCTGCAGATGCCTATCCACTCGCCCAAAGTCACAGTGTGGTGCGGATTTACGGCATCTTTTATCATCGGTCCATACTTTTACAAGGAAAATCACCAAAATGGTCCAGTGACCTGTTCCATCAATGCTAAAAGGTATGCCAATATGTGCTACAGAACTCTGTGGTCCCACAACTGCAGCAAAGAGGATGTCTCGATTCAACTATCTTCATGCAGGATGGTGCACCCCCCCCCATCAGACTTCAGGTACAGCGTATTTTGCGACAACATTTCTCTGACAGAAGAATCATTAGTCATGCATTTCCCACGCCATGGCCACCGAGATTGCCTGATCTCAATCCTTGTGACTTTTGGCTGTGGGGATTTCTTAAAAGCATCGTGTATCCAGGACATGTACCTGATATTCCAACTTTGAAAGATCAAATAACATTACACGAGACAAATCAATTCCGATATGTTGCGAGCCACTGTGGAAAATGTCGTGCACCATATGCAGTTCCAAGAACATCAGAATAGTCATATTGAACCTCATTTGTAATTAACAATAAACGTCATGAAATTGATGTGTGCTGTCTCTCATTTGCCATTTACTCATTCATTAGTCACACCTACTAAAATTAATTTGGCAGCACCAAAATTTCCCCTGTTGGTGACTTTTGGTACTTTTTTTTTCGATAAATCGAATCCCCATGTTCCACTGTGTACATCTACCGAATATTGGTGTGTTTCGTCCAATACATTACTCGCTAGAGGGCTCTGAACATTTGACGTTATTTTATAATCACCCGGTATATATAAAACTTGAAATCAGTTTGAATTATATTTGAGATATCATCAAGACACTTCACAATCCTACTGAAAAAGTTTCAATTAAAATACCGTCTAAGGTTTGTGAAAATGCCACTTCCTCACATGGAAGCAGCATACATAAGCTAAACAGTTCCTGCCAGCTGTTTATGCAGGTGCAGACAGTCCAGTGCAAACATGTTAAAAAACACTACACTAAAATTATATGGTGAAAAGGGAACATTATACAAAGCAATACATAGTCTGACTACTTCAGTTAGTACTTTGAACTGAAGGAGATATAAAGGAAGATATGAAGGAGATATAAAGGAAATTAGTCAAGAAAAGAATACAGGATTGGATAGATGAAAATGGGATATTGTATGGGGGACAACATGGTTTTGTGAAGGGTAGTTCATGCCTCAGTAACTTGCTCACGTTTTATAACACAGTGACGGCTGAACTGGATAGGGGTAATGGGTTTACAGTAATACTACTGGACCTTGACAAGGCTTTTGATAGGATGCCACATAGAACCCTAATCAGTAAACTGGAGCAGATGGGGATAGATATAGGGTTGGTGAGATGGATAGGAGGGTGGCTGAAGGAGAGATACCAGAGAGTGGTTTATTCAGGAGTGGAGTCTAAAAGACGGCTTGTGACTAGTGGAGTGCCACAGGGCTCTGTTCTTGGACTATTGCTTTTCAATTTGTTCATCAATGATATAGGAAAGGATTTGAGAGGAAGTGTTCACTTGTTTGCTGATGATGCAAAGTTGGGTAGAGCAATTATGAGTGCACAGGATGTCAAAATTTTACAGGATGATTTGGATAGTTTGGAGGACTGGGCTAGGAAAAATGGATGTCAATTTAATGTGCCAAAGTGTAAGGTTATGCACTTTGGGGTGAAAAGAATAGCAGCAGTATATTGCATTGTGGAACCGTACTCCAGGAGATTGATGAGGCCAGGGATTTGGGAGTGTTGGTGGATAGGGAATTGAAGTTTAGGGGGCATTGCAAAAGTGACTAAAACAGCTCACCAAATCACTTGGTTTCTGAAAAATACTTTAACATGCAGAGACAAACAAGTTGTTGTTCCTCTGTATCGAGCCATGATAAGACCCCATCTGGACTACTGTGCCCAGTTATGGGCACCAGGGTTTCCTCGTGATGGGGAGGAAGTGGAGAGGATCCAGAGACGAGTGACCAAGATGATAGCAGGTCTGTGGAATGAACCTCATGAGAATAGGTTGAGGATTTGTGGGTTGCAGAAATTGGTCGATAGGCGAAGGAGGGGTGATATGATTGAGACATTCAAATTACTGAAGGGTTTCTATAAGATTGATCCAGAAGATATTTTTGAAAATATGACTGGTGGTGGGAGAACTAGGGGCCATGAATGGAAGCTGGGCAAGAGCGTGGTTGACAAGGGTATTAGAGCTAGGTTTTTTACTTGGCGAGTGGTGAATGAGTGGAATAAGCTTCCAGAGTCTGTTGTGGGTGCTACGACAGTGAATGAGTTCAAGGCAAGGTATGATAGATACTATGTGAATGTCGAATAGTTGTTCTTAACATGATGTTAGGGCCTCCCTCGATGAGTCTGTCACTCCTTGGAGTTGCCCGGAACAACAACAATAATAATAATAATAAAGGAACATGGTTTGATAAAATCAGGTATAAGGGTGCATGTTATCTCTTGTTATTCATCATCTACGAGGTGGTATCAAAAAAGTTTTGAGACTAGCTCTGTTTACGAGAAATTACCTTATTTATCTACGTTTACATACTATCACCTTCAAAATAGTCCCCTTGCATATCAATATAGCGCTCTTGCCACTTCTGGAACGTGTCCTGGAAGTCTTCTTTTCCCAGCATGTCAAGCACCTTCTGCGATTCGCGCTGGATCTCCACAATGGTGTCAAAAAGGTGATCTTTGAGTTGATTCTTCATCTTCGGGAAGAGGGCTAAATCTGCAGGAGCCAAATCTGGAGAGTAGGGCGAGTGCAGAAGTGAGATCATGTTGTTTCTGGTGAGAAACTCATGTGTGAGGAGAGCTCGGTGACAGGGTGCATTGTCATCGTGGAGCATCCAGTTTTTTTGAGCGCTGCAGATCTGGTCGCTTTTGCCAAATGTCCTCCCTCAGACACCTTAAAACCTGGCAGTAGAACACGCTATTGACGGTCTGGCCCCTGAGGACGAATTCTCTATGCACAATGCCGCGAATGTCGAAAAAGACTATGAGCATGCACTTGGTCGAGCTGCAGGCATGCCTCACCTTTTTCAGTTGTGGAGATGGACTCTTCCACTGTGAAAACTGTTGCTTTATCTCAGGGTCATACCCGTACACCCAAGTTTCGTCACTGGTAATGATCCTCGAATTTCACGTTTTTTAAATGTGAATTTCACGTTTGCTCTTTGTTCTAACTTGCTGTCCATGATAAAATCGCAGATGTGGAAAAGCAGGTGGTCAGAATAGCATCAGTTGCACAGCTCCCGATGTACACAGGACGATGTCCTTCGGCACACTGAGTTATGAAGGTAGGTGCTCCCTGTGACTTTGTGTGCAGTCGGCGTGTTACAAACCTAGTCTCGAAACTTTTTGATACCATCTCGTATATGGATCACCTTATAAAGGAAAGGGGCATTCAACTTGATATCAAAACTGGAGATGTTAATTTAATTTAAGCAGATGATGTTATACTCTTATTAAATCCTGTCTGCAGAATTTCTTTAATAAATTAATTGACTACTACAATAAATTTGGCATGAAAATAAACAATGAAAGGACAAAGATTATTAGCCTACTTTTACTCCTTGCATTAGTCTACTACTATCGTAGAAAAGCTGGTAAGATGAGGAATAAAATGAATAATTTCTACATGAAATAAGAAAAAAATTAAATCACTAAACTACCAGTATATAAGACAGTATTCTAACCAATTTTAACTTATGGATCTGAGAGCTATGTTAAAAATAAAACAGTTAATCAAAGAGTGGAGACCAAAAAAATTAGACAAGTGAAAAATTGAATCAGCGGTAGAATCGCTAAAAATAAAGATAAGGACTTGATATTATTAGTATTCAGGAATGTGCGAGAAGAGCTACCTCAAGTAGAAAGGTCACATGATTAAACAGAATGGAAGAGGAAAGGTCAGCAAAACAAGCATCTGATAGCTGGAAAAAGACCCAGAGGAGACCTAGGATCTAGGTGAACTGATGCAGTTAGAAATGCCTTAGAAGATAAAATGGTATATCTGACAGTACTGAACTCTTGACAGAGTAATCTAGAGAAAAACTGTCAATAGGAAGTTTGTAATAATGAAGCTTTTTTTTTTTTCACGTAGTATTATCAAAGCATTTTATATACCTCTTTGAGGATATGTCAGGAATTTGATAATACATACACATATTTACTGAGCCTGAAAAGAAAACCATAGCAGGTAAGAATTTGGCATTCGAGCATACCTTTTAGCAAAAAAAAGTTAATGCTATGCAAAAGTGATCACTGCTTCAGTAGTAAAAATCTGGATAGTAAATTGCAATGTAAATGAATATATTATATATGCATGCTAATAACAATAAGGCATGCTACTGTAGACAGCCTTTTCAATTTGTATACAATTCAGAAAATAAGTAGATATAGTTCGCCCACTCTCTACTTGGCGTCTTGCCAAGAATAGTCGATTCATGCTGAAGCGGAGAAAGAAATGAAGGAAGTACGAATTGGTCACCAACACACGAAATGACGTGTTTTATAGGTAAAATTTTCCAACTGTTATACAAGCAACATAGTTAACTACAATAATCATAAAAAGAGAAGTTAATTTTCCGACCTGTAATAATAAACAACTCATCCCACAATACGGACTGATTACCCTATTATCGGAATGGATTCTCTTTTTTCTGACATGCGCAGAAGTGTCGAAGGATCTCTAATCGGTGGGCGAACTATGCTAGAAATTACCTTTCTTGCAGTTACTATAAAATGTACTATGCACTACTATTCTTTCCAGTTATGTCATGTATGAAGAAATACTTGCTGCTTTGATTCTCTATTATAAAGTTTGCACCAGAGGACTTACCATCCCAAAATTTATGCAAATCTCTATATCAAGGGTGTGCAACCTTTTTAACTGTGCAGGCCACACTCACCAAATCTTTGATGCAAAATTTTCTCACATGCCAACCGAAATTTTGGGGAACATTATTTTGAGTCTTAAGTATTGGGAGAACCTATTCAAATAATCAAAAATCACACTAGAGTAATAAAATCAAAGAATATTGTAAGAGTGAATATTGTAAGTTATGTAAGATTGATTGTATGTAAAAATTAGTAACGGGATTTTTACTTAAACGTCCTCCTATCCTGTTAATAGAGTGGATATTTTTTTATTTGCTTTTAAGTGCAATTTTTGACATCAGCAAAAGATGAATTCTGCATATTTTTGTTTTTGTGATTTTATAAAGATCAATCAAACATAAGCTTTCACAAGTTTTTCCAATATATTACAGTGCACAATCTCAATTATTTTACTTGACTAAAGCACAATAAAAGCAAATAAAATTAAACATATTATTTTATTAATTCTTAATCCTTTACGAGTAATACATAAAAATTACAGATAAAGTAAAATGTTATTTATTAAACAGAAGTTAATCTTTACCATTTTTAACAGAAAACATCAAATCAATACTAGAGAAAGAAAAATAGTGGACGCTTTATTTATTTAGCATCAATGAGACTTCTCCTGCTGCATCACTGATGACAGATAATTTATATCAGGTTTATATTTTGTAACCTTTAGAGATATGGGCGTTCTATTAGTTTCATCTGTAAGGCTAGTCCTATTACAAGACTTAACAAAGTTTATCACTGAGAACAATGATTCACAAGAATATGTAAATGTAAAAATGGATAATAATGCTGTTACAAGGGTTTTTAAACATACAAAAGTTTGTGGAATATTATTAGAAGTCCTTAGTACCCCATTTTCTGCACTTCTCTCTGTTACTCCTGTCTCTAATCACTCCTTTTCAATATTTTCCAAGTCAACTCTGAGGTTAACAAATTTCTGCCTCCAAATTGAGCTACTTTGAAAATCAATCAACTACATCTCAAAATCATCGATATTTATCCACAAAAACATCTGCGAGTTTAATGTCTGGAAACTTAATGAATTTTGCAGTCTCTTCTAATTCTCTGAATGTACCAAATGTTAGAGAGACTTGCTCAACCGTTGACACAAAGACGTTTAAAAATAGCTTTTGAAGAAGACATTGGCAGTCTGTTTTGTTATCCTTTTGGAGATCACTGATGCATTTCTTTAGGTTTGGAAAATATCTAAATCTCTCACTGTCTACATCCCTCTTAAAAACTCCTAGTTTCATTTCAAATGCCTGTATGTCATCAAATAAAACAGCAACAGTCTTACCAGAGTCCTGTAGTTTAAGTCATTTAAATGTTCACAAAAATCTGCAAAAAAATGTCAGTTTACAAACCCACACGATATCATACATTTCTTTATAAGACATTTGCTGATTAGTCAAAAACAGATTTATCTCATCCAGGCATTCAACAAATCATTTCAGAACAAGACCTCGGCTAAGCCAACGAACATTGTGGTACATTATTAGTCCTTTGCACACCGAATCTACCTCATTCAATAGATTCTGAAATTATCTTTTATTCAAAGTACATGCAGAAATGTAATTACCAACCTTGGTTACTGTTTGCATCACTTCTTGAAGTTCCTTTAGGCCAGCTTTTGCACATAAAGTCTCCTCATGTATGATGCAATGAAACCTATCAGTGGATGACCAACATGTTTTGCAAACAGATTTACAAATCCTGCTTCCTTACCAATCACGTAAGGCGATTAGTAAGGAAGCACTATCTGTTGTGACAGATACCACTTTTGAAATATCAATTTGCCAAATAGATAATTCATTCATAGCTGATTTACATATTTCAAACCCAGTGGTACACTCAGATAGTGTTACAAGGTTAATCATCTCTTTGCATTCTTCGTCAACCCTACAAAATTGAGCAAAGATTGCTTGCCTAGCTGATGATGTAATGTTTGTGCTATCATCAACACAAATAGAAAAGAACTTCCATGAAGTCAAATCTTTTGTTAATTGTTCTGCTGTATTCCTTTCCAACTTATGTATTAACTGATTTTCTACTCACAGACAAATCTTTAACATGCTGAATAATTTTTACCTTTTCTGAAAGATTGTCAAAAAGTAAAAGGAGCACACTCTAGCCATGCTTCTTTAATATATTCCTCATCACTGAGTTGATTTTCCATGTTTGGCAATAACTTTTGAAACTCCAAAACTAGCAGCAACTAAGTTGGAACTAGGTCTACCTGAAATAAATTTCATTGAAGTATCAGACTGTTTTTTTGTCTTGCTCAATACACGAGAAATTAGTTCTCTTTGTTCTTGTTCACTTTCATTGCTTAGGTTCTTATGAACAGTTTCAAAATGTCTCTTTACAGAAGAAGTCCTACAAACAACTGATTCGGAACAGAAAATTAACGTTGCTTTATTATCTATCTTAATCATACCAAATTGTTCAGTGCAGTATTCTTTAAATTCTCTAAATCCTCTTCATTTGAATGTACATGTTTCTTTGCTGGTGGTAGCAACATTCTGTACAATCTGTAAAGGGCAGGAAGCAAATAAAAATATAATGATGGTATATTTATATATATAGCATAAATATGAATAGAAAAAAGGAGGAAGAAAGAAAGAAAGTCAAGAAGAGAATAAAGCAAAAGGAAGAAGGAAAAGTAAATACAACTGAATGATCGTAGTTGTACAACCACGTTAGGTACATACAAAAATAATTGCTTTCTTCGTATAGCTTACAACTTTAATGAAAATCAGATCATGGGGGTGTAAAAATGTGGACAGAGACATATGGACATTGACAAATATTATAATTTGGATTTAGAAAATCTCATCATAATCACTCTCTGCATACATCTACCAAGTTTAAGCAAACCAAAAATTAGTACAATTATAAGCCTACCTACACACATGCAAATGAAAGAGAAAGGTATGCATGCCATCTAATCATGTGCAGATAATATTTCATAATCCTGAAAATTGATAATACATTTCACATAGATTTAACAATACCTTATGTTTATGGCAATGTAAAGAAAATTTGCATTTATATATAATAAATTAAACATTAATTGACAATAAATACTTCCAATCCACATTTTAATGACTTACAATTTAATTAAATCCAAATCCACACTTTAGAAAACTGATAAATTCTTTAAGAAAAATGAAAAAATATATAAAATGATGGTAAAGTAGTCAACACCATGTCTTGGCTGCCTGGCAAATGATACAATAACTGAACGGGACAAAACTTGTAGGTCAGTATATTGCAGAGATAGAAGGAAATAGGATGTTTCTTTCATTTTCTTATTACTGAAACAGTTGATAGTGTTTGTTTCTTTATTGCATTTTTATTTGGTATTGCTTTACTTAAGAAAGTTGTATTCTATTAAGTTAAAATATACAACTCAGCGAAGCTGTTGGATATGTATTTATTTATTTAATTATTTTTTAAGTGAGCCCTGGGTTGCATGATTATGAGAATAACAGACTATATTTGAATCTACACTTTGAGAAAGCAGCAAAGAAAAATTTAATAAACCATCAAATTTAAAAACTGTTTATTAAATAAGAGTTAATGACCCAAGTAATGCTTTGCAACTTCTAGTTTATTATACAATAAGCATTTCACTAGCAAAATAATAAAATAAAATAAATAAATATATCACTTTCTTTGGTTCTAATATATGTATTATTAATATTCGGTAAATTACCTGAGCCTGAACATCTCCTTTGTCTGCCAGAAACTGATAATACTGAATAAGATCATCATCCAAAACTCCTGAAGCCGATCCTGGATTTTCTTGTTCATCTAACAATCGAACTCTCTGGATTACACTGCCGCCACTGGTTGAAAGCTCTTCTTCCACTAAATAAAACACAGTTGATTATGAAAAAAACTGTGCAAGGGAATGGACCTGAATTTTTCAATGAACTATCCTAGCCACATAGAATAAAATCTATAAACTAACTTATGCTTCATTACCAAGTTTTCTCAATTGTACACTTCACATTCCTTTCATGTTGTCAACTGTTCTCTTCCTGACGATGTCCTTGTAAGACAGGAAATTATACTGGAGTTAAATAACAATTTTGTTTTTCTGTACACGTGTCAGCTATTATAAAAATGTGGTTCAGATGTTTTGATTGACATCTGAACACATAATGGCCGGTAAAGCTGACATGTACAGATGTGCAAACTCTGAGTCAAGGATAAAAATAAGCACAATATAATTGTCTTATGAAGTAAAATTTACTTGACCTAGCAAAAAGCAACTTGCTATAACTCTCATTCTAATTATTTTATTAACAGAATGATACACCATGTTATTTGTATATGGGGAAAAAGGACTACACTATTGATTTAACCTCTATCTCCACATGTCTAGCTCTCATTGATGAGAGCTCAATTAAAGGTCTTCCAAGGGTGTTCATCAACCCTAGGAGTAGCCAGTTCATGCTGGCTAAAGCCAAAGTTTCTCACAGTTGCAAGTTTGGCTTGCCATATAGTACAGCAAAGTGCTATAGCACTGTCCAGTGAAATCACTTCTGAGTATCATGGAATGTTCAAGTTGAGAATGATCGCTTAAAGGGATCTTTCTGAATCACTAAATGACCAAGTAATGTCTTCTTGAATCCAGTTTTTGGAGATTTATTTGCACTTTTTCAGGATCTTTCCCATAATACATGCCAATATACATATCTGAAGGGAAGTATGCTGTGTAATAGAACCACTCGATTAAAGTCAACTGCCTCTATATATAACCCCAGTTATTAAAATACTTCATGTTTAAGCATTCATTTGTTCAAGCTTGGGTAAATGGTAAAAACAATTTCTTGTCAAGTTGAGGATTTTGCTCACTGAGCATTTTTGAATAAGAGAAGGGTGTAGAGCATTCCTTAATTCTGATGATGAATACTTAGTTTACATATAGACAACAAAGTATCTTCACTTGTCACAAAATTCCTTTTTCATCAAAGTTCTTACTGCCACATATACTCAACCAAATCAGAGGCCATAGATTTTATACCAATTGCTCCTCTGTTAGAATATATAGCAGAAGTTTGCTGAAACATCTTTGAAACTTCACATCTGCCAGAATTTTTCTTCTGGGGTCTCATTCTGAATCAATGCTACAGGTTATCTAAAGCACAGAATGCTTCTGACAAGCTCATTAAATCAATAAACGCATAAGATTAGTAGTAGCATTATCAAGTTACACAAAGTATTGTTTCATAATTCCAGTATCATAAAAGTCACTACAAAGGACATGTAGTTATGGCTATACAGAAATAAGAAGAACATCTAATGAACAGAGTATATGGATTAACTGGTCCATATGCAATTTTTTTTTTTTTTTTTTTTTTTTCAAAACCCATCCCTCTGCACTTCTGCAGAGGGATGGGCTTTGAAAATATACATACATGTATATTTTCATTTTATGCTTGCTTCCAGTGATAACAAAATTTTATAAACAAATAAAAAAAAGCCTATAAGACTTCAACTTGGCAATGAACTGTATTATTAGCAATAACAGGAATAATAAATATAAATCATTTTATACTAACAATGTTAGTATATAAAAACCCGAGTTTTGAAGGTGATCAAAAGTTGATGAAATTAAACCTCCAGTATATCTTTTAATGCCTTAAGTTGTGTATTATCAAGATGACTCATGAAATATTTATAATTTTATAAGCTCCTGATAATGTTCAGAACTTAGGTTTTTATATGTAAACAATGCTTTCTTACTTGTTAAAAAAAATAATAATAATAATGAAAAGGGGAGGGGGGTAAAAGAGGTACTGTACACAATCTTAAAATGGTGGGTTTTCAAACATCAATGCCATTTATATAGTCAACCACTGAACCTATAGCCATACGTAATATATGGCATAGGTTGGTACTGCTTAATTCTGCTACTAAGTCTGAAATGGCTAAAGAGATTTTTTTTAAATAATGAAATACCAAATTTTATTAAATTTCATAAAGCTAAGGAGAATTGTATTCCAGTTAGTTTACCAATAAAAATGTAATTATAATGAGGGGAGAACGATTTTTTTTTTTGATCAGAGATAATTTCATTGATTGTAGAATTACAAAGTATAAATTTTAACTCAGTATCTAGTTTTTCTTTTCTTGCTTTATTAAACAGAATTTTCTTTCTTAAGAGAACATATTAAGATAACATTTCATCTCAGAAGGATATTAATACACTAAAATAATTAGCTTTAAGTTCAATGGTTTCATCTGAATCTAGGAAAAAAAAAAAGTATTTCCTTTGCTTTTATTTTTAATTACTATTTTCTCTCAATCTCTCTTAATTTTGTCTGGTGATGAAATGTAAGCCTTTTATTATAGATGTAACCTATGCATTCATTCTAAATCTTAGCTTTTTGCTTACACCACAATATGAAAATCAAATATTTTGCCTGACTAGTATACATGCATATCATTTTTAAGCAAGGAAGTTGATTGAAGGCTATCTGCTTTTATTTCCTGCAGTAATGCATGGAGATAATAGTTATCACAATAGAAGTTACAAGAGGAAGCTTAAGAATCAAAGCTAGATAACTGGTAGAACTCCACATGGCCTTTAAGAATGAAGAGAACTTAACCAGGCCTCTGACTATTGTCCAATCCTCACCTTCTCATGGTACAATCCTGTTAAACTGGATAGCCCACCAAATTTATTCTGTATTGGCTTAAAACAAAAGATGGACTAACAAGATGAATTTACTGGGTGGGACATCACTGGATTAAGCAGCCCTTGCCTCTCCTTGCCAGAAAACCGAGTCCTCACATTCCTGTTAACTACACCTTTCACTCAACTTTCAATGGTGACCCTTCCCCCCCATCATGTAGTAAAAAATTTGACCTGCAACAATTGTACAGAACCTCCTGAGCAATGCATGTTTCTGTATGTCCCCACTCCTCTATCAATCCATTTTTTGTAACCCACAAACCTTTATCTTCATAATGAATATTCTGTATGCTAGACACGATCATCCTGCTCACATCTTCCTAAATCCTTTTCACCATTTTGTCATCCACAAGATACTCTGGCATATGCTTCAAAAGCATTTGAAATTGGAAGTGGTCACCATTTAGTCTGGAGCAGGATAAAATTAAATTTCATATTGAAAAGAAGAACATGTAAGAAAGTTTTCATGCAAATAAAAGTTGAAGAGTTATTCAGATGTGGACATCTCAAAGCCTTATAAAGAGGGGAACTTCATTTTTCCTACAATATTAGTGCTTTTCATCATCCAAGTAATACACTGCTATTTTTTCCACTTTGCAATATAAGATCAATGCTCTGTCCACTATCACTCCTAAATTTCTGACCTCATCAATTTCTAGCAATGTAAGACCATTAGTTTAATACATACTATGAGATTTCTTCAATCCAAATTATATACCTTTACACTATTCCCACAATATCAACTTATTCAAATTATCTTATAGGATTAAATTAAAGATACCAAGATTTATATTCTTGGTTTAATCCTATATCCAAGTGTAAACAAACAGAGTTTGAACCTGAAGTATTTTCAGGACAGGGCAACTCGTATATAGAAGCTAATGACTTCACATTATTTGCCTTAGATCCCATAATGCAAAGCACATATCCTTATGGACATGTATAATGCTATGCATTATGGGAAGGGTCACTACCCAGACCAGTTTCTACCTTTATTGAGGTCTCATCAGTGGGAGTCAGACCTAGACACTGATGAGATCAGCGAGATGAGACTAATGTCTCAGACACCGATGAGACCTCAATAAACGTCGAAACCAGTCTGGGTAGTGACCCTTCCCATAATGTATAGCATTATACATACTCGTAAAGATATATACTTTGCATTATGGGATACTAAGACAAGTGATGAGAAGTCATTAGCTTCTATATACAAGTTGCCCTGTAAATACTTCAGGCACAAACTTTGTTTGCTTATACTTGTATGAAGGATTAAACCAAGAACATAATTTCTTGGGATCTATAATTTATAGTATAACCAAGTGGAAAAACTTCCAACATCTTATAGGTTCTCTGTCACTTATTACTACTCTCCCTAACTAAACATCAGCAGTAAACAACTGGATATTAATCTTCAAAACATCTCCAATATCATTAATATACAAATTAAAGAGTAATAAACTAAGCTAAGAGTCCTGCAACACCACTAGTCACCCACTTTCTGTTTCTACATTACACTCTACATCTATCAGCCATGGCTGACACATCGCCTTCGTTAGCATAAAGATAACGTCTTCACAAAGAAGAAAAGATATATCAACACTTAACAAATATGAATTACAATAAAGAGACTGAAATTATTACAACTATCAAAATATAGTAAGTATATAAAATCTCAAATGCTTTATATTTCATTTTCATAATGGCACTTTGCAAGTGCTGATCATAAGTGTTACAAAACCAAAGACATAAAAATGTGCATAAATTCACATGGAGAGAAGAGGCAAGGAATAAGAAAAGTCTCACTGACTATGTTATTATTGATAGTGATGTTTTCTCACTGGTGCAGGACACTAGAGTGCACAGAGCATTTGAAATTGGAAGTGGTCACCATTTAGTCTTGAGCAGGATAAAATTGAATTTCATATTGAAAAGAACATGTAAGAAAGTTTTAAAGCAAATAAAAGTTGAGCAGCTCTCAGATGTGAACTGTAGACTAAAATATACAAACATTATTCAAGAAAATATTAAAGAGTTTGAGAACAGGAACCAAACCTTGAAGAGTCAGTGGCAAGTCCTGAAGAAAATGTTGATTGATTCAGCAAGAGAGGCATGTGGTGAGGATGTCTGCAAGGATACAAAAATCAACTCCATGGTAGACACAGGAATTTAAAGAGGCAGTTAAACAAAAGAAGAAAGCATATCAAAAGTTCCTGGCAAATAAATCATTGTGCTCATAGAGAATACAGAGACAAATATAAGAAAGCCAAACAAAAGTAATGGGAGGAGTTTGGCAAGAACATAGAAAATAAATATCAAGAAGGTGGCAAAATATTCTGGAGGTTATTTGAAAAAAACTCAGAAATGGAGGAAAGAGTGCTGTGAAAGGAATTAAAGATGATAAAGGTGACACGAAAACTGGAGAAAAAGATTTCCTTGATATATGGAGTAATTATTCTTCGAAAAATTGCTAAATGGAACAATCAGTGACAGCACAGTGGTAAAAAACACTCAACAGGCATACTGTCAGGAATACATATCCATACTTATAATAGAAAAAGCCATCAAAGGCTTGAAATGTGGAAAGGAGCAGGAGTAGATGATAATCGACCAGAAATGCTAAAGTATGGTGATATAAAAGTCTTACAGTGGCTGCACTGCATAGTTCAGAAGGCCTGAACAGAGGGACAAATTCCAGATGATTGAAGTAGAGCTCTCATATGGGTACTATGAGAGCTCTACTTCAATCATCCGGAATTTGTCCCTCTGTCCAGGCCTTCTGAACTATGCAGTGCAGCCACTGTAAGACAAAGGGAAATAAAACTGAATGTGAGAATTACACAGGTTTTTTGACTATATACTTGGACAAAGACGATGGAGAAGTGCAATACAGTCTGTCAAGACTTTTCCAGGAGCAGACTGTGGAACAGACAATGAATTATGAGTGGCTAAGATACATGTGAAATTATGGAAAATGAAACATTACAAATGTCAATCAGATGATCTTGGAAACATACCAGCTGAATACAATATTAATATACAGAACAGATTCAACACACTCAATTTGTATGAAAGAGAACCAGATGAATTATGGGAAGATATTAAAGATAATTAAAACAGAAGCAAAGAAGAATATTCCAACAGTTTGTAAGAAGAAGTTTAAATGGCTGGAAGAAGATTCCATCAAAACTGCTCAGGAAAGGAGGAAAATGAAGGCCACAGGAAATTTGCATGAAGTGCAGCATTTGAATGCAGAGTCTCAACGACAAGCCAGAAGAGACAAGGAAAAATACTTTAAACAGGAACATGTTAATTGCAAGAGATTTTTATATAGAGGATATTATCATAATATTAATCCTACTGGCTGCGCAATTATTTAAATATAGGATTTTTATTAATTTAATCCTGTATATAGAAATGATCTCTGTTCAACAATTATTTTTTAATTTATTTTCGAGTGTACCTATATATTATATGCACAAGGATTCACTTCAATTGGTGCAATGACTTCTTTTTTACTATTTCTTTCAGAATCCAAATAAATCACTGACCCAAGACCAAAATACAAAATAAACACATTTAATATAACAAAAACAATATATATATATATACACTTCAATATTACATAACTAACTACAAATTTAATTGGATCCAAGGCTTTTTTATAAAATAAACTTACACTTAAGACTAGACTAAACACTTTGTTTGCACAATGACAAAATGTTCATAGCCAGTTTCTTTCTCTGTTAAGGCCCGTTTCCGAAGATACATGACTGTATTCTTCATTTTCACAGGATCCTTTCTTATCGCTCATGTAGCACACATTAATTCTTCCTGACTCAATTCTGTCTCCTTTTTAGTAAAAATAATAGTTAGATCCAGCGTCCTTAAGACAGATGAAACTTCCCAATCAGTTTTCTCTAACATTCCTTTGGAACATAAATAGCAATTTCTTCTTTTATTCACTAATGCTTATTGACAGTCTTAACTCTTCCACTTTAAAAAATTCACAGTTCTACAATTCACTTTTCAGAATCTACTATAAATCTTCCAATTAGCGTTTACTCGAATATTCCTTTTAAAACGATCTATAGCAATATTTTCTTTTATTTATCAATACTAATTCCACTTTGAAACTTAAAAGTTCCATGATTCCTTTTTCGGAATATACTATTGATTTTCCTCTGACTGTCATATAAAAAAAACTTAAATTCCAACGAATCTAAATATCTGCCGGCCTGTGTTCTAATTTTCTCTCCGAACACTCTTCTTGTTTACTCTCCCATTGCTTCGATACTGAACTTGTCAGCTGTCAATCACACATGAAACTTCTCGGCGAGCATGCACACTCCATGAAGCTGGTAAGCAAGAAGTTAGGTATAATGGCTGACACGTTGTCTCCGTTAGCGACAAGAGAATGTCTTCATAGAAAGACAAAACTTAATATTTTAAATTACAATAAATTTGTTTAAAGTAACACAACTATTCAAATCCGGTAAGTACATAAATTTTTAACTGCTTTACATATCATTTTACAAAACAATTTCAATAATGGGCACATTGCAAGTGCTGACAATGCATGTTATGAAACTAAAACTAATAAACATTCTAACATAAACAATAAATAAAAATATTGAGAATTTTAAATTATGATTATGTTTACATCAGTTTCATCTTTCTCTGAAAATTTAAAAAAAAAAATTTTTAAATATTTAACCTATATCTAATAAAACTTTTAATGCTTATTCCTTGATCTTAAAAAATAACATGATTCCTGCCGATCATTATTTACGCTCTCGGAATCACTAGTTTCAGAATCATCTGATGCTAGAGTTAATTCAGAATTTTCTTCTTCCAATTTACTATACTTACAAATTTCATTTCTATACTTTTCAAATATTTCATTTAAACTACTTGAATTATGCTCTAAATCTACAGAATCAAATTCTACAGGTATCTGAGATTCTTTATCCTCATTAACTAAATCATAGGCATTTTCACATTCCTCTGGCTTGTGTTGTGATCCATCGAGTCGTTTCCGACTCCTGGCGACTTCACGAACACTCGCCATTCCAATCTGTTCCTGACCATGTCTTTCAGAACCTCCAAGTGCACTCCAGTTCAGATGGAGTTTCTTTAACTCCATCCACCCATCTAATTCTTGGTCTTCCTCTTCTCCTGCTTCCATCAATTTTAGCAAGCATCATCATCTTCTCCAGACTGTAATTTGCTTGCATAATATGTCCAAAGGATGACAATTTTTGCTTGATGATCATAGTTTCAAGGGAGCAATCTGGCTTTATTCTGTCGATCACTGATTTATTGGTTTGCTTTGCAGTCCATGGTATTCTTAGTAAGCGTCACCAAACCCATAATTCAAATGCATCTATCTTTCTTCTTTCACTTTTTCTCAGGGTCCAACTTTCACATCCATACAGCACCACAGGGAATACCATTGCTTTCACGATTCTGATTTTTGTTGTGAAGCTAATATCTTTATCTTTAAAGATCTTGCTTAAATTTGTTATTGCTTTTTTTTCCCAAGTAATAATCTTCTTCAGTACAATAACTGTCTTTATCAATTCGGGATTGTATGAACACAAAATTGTTAACTGCTTCCATTTTCTCCCCCATCTACTTCAAAATCATTAAGTTCACATGTTGCCATAACTTTTGTCTTTTTGAGGTTAAGTTTAAGACCATATTTAGCACTTTCTTCTTTAACTTTCACAATAAGTTCCCTCAAATATTCTTTGCATTCTGCTAGCAAGGTGGTATCATCTGCATACCTCAAATTATTAATATTTTTTCCACCAATTAATTCCAACTGAAGATTCCTCCAGCCCTGCCATTCTTAAAATGTATTCACTGTACAAGTTAAACAGGTATGGAGATAAAAATACATCCTTGTCACATCCCTTTACCTATTGTGAAATACTCAGTTTCTCCAAGATCTGTTCGGACAGTAGCTTCTTGTTCATAATAAAGATTCCTCAGAAGGATAATGAAATGCTCTGGGACTCCCATTGTTCTTAACACATTCCACAGTTTCACATGATCTACAAAGTCAAAAGCCTTGCTATAGTCAAGGAAACAAAAGGTAGACATTCTTTTGATATTCCTATGCTCTTTCTATTATCCATCTCATATTGGCAATTTGATCTCTTGTTCCTCTGCTTTTTCAAAATCCTGCCTGTTCATCTGGAATTTCTCTCTTCATGAATGGTTCCAGTCTTTTCTGAATGATCTTAAGTAAGACTTTACTTGCATGAGAAATCTATGCTATAGTTCTGTAATTTTCGCATTCTCTTGCATCGCCTTTCTTCAATAAAGGTATATAAACTGATTTTTTCCATTTCCTAGGCCATGTAGTTGTGATCCAAATTTGCTGACATAGAGCTGTTAAAATTTTAACTGCCTCTTTTCCCAGGGCTTTGAGCAGCTAAATGGGTATTCCATCTCCTCCTGGTGCTTTCTTACTGGATATCTGTTGCAGAACCCACCTCACTTCACTCTCCACTGGTACTGCTTCCTGTGTATAATTCTGCTCTTCAAATTTCTCAGTAATTTTGGAGTCCTTTCTGTAAAGGTCTTCTGTATACTCTTTCCATCTTTCTTTGTGTTTACTTTTCAATATTTTCACCTTGGCACTAAACTTTTCGTTAGTTCTCTGATCTTTTTGAAAAGATCTCTTGCTTTTCCTTTCTTGTTTTGGTCTTCTATTTATTGGCATTCCTGGTTAAAGTATTTTTCCTGGTCTCTTCTGGTTTGTCGTTGAAACTCTATATTCAAATGCCGTACTTCTTGCAAATTTCCTGTGGCTTTCATTTTCCTCCTTTCCTGAGCAGTTTTGATGGCATCTTCTGACAGCCATTTGGACTTCTTCTTCTTACAAACTGTTGGGATATTCTTCTTTGCTTCTGTTTTAATTATATCTTTAATCTCTTCCCATAGTTCATCTGGTTCTCTTTTATACAAATTGAGTGTGTTGAATCTGTTCTGTATGCTAATATTGTATTCAGCTGGTATGTTTCCAAGGTCATATCTGATAGACATTTGTGATGTTTTCAGTTTCCATAGTTTCACATGTATCGTAGCCACTAATAACTTATGGTCTGTTTCACAGTCTGTACCTGGAAAAGCTTGACAGACTGAATTGCACTTCTCCATCTTCTTTGTCCAAGTATATAGTCAATTTGATTTCTGTGTTGTCCATCAGGTGATACCCATGTGTACAATCTTTTGTGCTGTTTAAAGCAGGTGATAGCAACAAACAAAGAATTCTCTGCACAAAACTCAACTATTCTCTTCCCTGCAGTGTTACGAATACCTAAACTAAAATGACCTGTTATTCCTTGTTCCTCAGTCTCTCCCACTTTTGCATTCCAATCTCCAATAAGTAGCCATTAATCTCACTTTGGTGCTGCATCTATCACTTCTTGTAACTTGCCATAAAATTCTTCAATGGCTTCTTCTGATGCCTCTAGAGTAGATGCATAAACCTGAATGATGGTCATATTCATTGAATGTCCACTCACTCTGATAGAAATGATTCCATCACTCACTGGATTCTAATCCAATACATACCTAGCCATCTTTTTCCTGAGTAAGAAAGATACTCCATTTTTTTGACTTGTCACATGTCCTGAGTAATACACCATATAGTCCCCAGATTGAAAATGGCCCATTCCTGTCTTCATCTAAGTTTACTTATTCCCAATATATCCAGCTTCTTACGCTCCATTTCCATCTTTATTATTTCCAGCTTACCTTGGTTCATACTTCTAACATTCAAAGTTCCAATCCTGTGGTTTTTTGTGAAACAGGGAGCCTCCCTTTTCCAACCAGCAACATCCGTGACCAAGCTTCCTTCCGGGTTTGACCTGGACACATCATAAAAACTAGTTCTACTTGTGGAAGCCCTCTGTTCTTCCCCAGTTGCATGTTGGATGCCTTCAGGCCCGGGGGTCTTACCATCCAGCACCATACCTCTGGCTTACCTAATTCTATATTAACTAACCTATGATATTCTGCTATAATTTCATCAATGTTAGAGTCAGTTTGATTATCGTTACTCTTACATTGTACATTATCTGAATAATTTATCTTGGGATTTCTAAAATTTCCTACATTAGGTTTTGTTTTACCCAAATTAAATTTTCTCCCTTGCTGTGTATTTGAATTATGAATTTTAAAACAATTCCCTTTCTTACTATTTGATTGTGATTGAGATATACAATTAGTACTAGGAAAGGAATGCAGGAGCCAGTACCACTGGAGAGTGAAGTGAGGGGGGCACTGCAACAGCTATCCAGTAAGAAAGCACCAAGAAGGGATGGAATACCTATTGAGTTGCTCAAAGCCCTGGGAGAAGAGGCAGTTAAAATTTTAGCAGCTCTATGTCAGCAAATTTGGATCACAACTACATGACCTAGAGAATGGAAAAAATCAGTTTATATACCTTTATTGAAGAAAGGCAATGCAAGAGTGTGTGAAAATTACATTATAACTATAGCACTGATTTCTCATGCAAGTAAAGTCTTACTTAAGATCATTCAGAAAAGACTGGAACCATTCATAAAGAGAGAAATGCCAGATGAACAGGCAGGATTTCGAAAAGGCAGAGGAACAAGAGATCAGATCGCCGATGTGAGATGAATAATAGAAAGGGCACAGGAATATCAAAAGAATGTCTACCTTTGTTTTCTTGACTATAGCAAGGCTTTTGACTCTGTAGATCATGTGAAACTGTGGAATGTGTTAAGAACAATGGGAGTCCCAGAGCATTTCATTATCCTTCTGAGGAATCTTTATTATGAACAAGAAACTACTGCCCGGACAGATCTTGGAGAAATTGAATATTTCGTAAAGGGGTGCGACAAGGATGTATTTTATCTCCATACCTCTTTAACTTGTACAGTGAATACATTTTAAGGATGGCAGGGCTGGAGGAGTCTTCAGTTGGAATTAAAATTGGTGGAAGAAATATTAATAATTTGGGCTATACAGATGATACTACCTTGCTAGCAAAGAAGATTTGGAGGAACTTATAATGAAAGTTAAAGAACAAAGTGTGAAATATGGCCTTAAACTTAACCTCAAAAAGACAAAAGATCGGTTTGTTTTTGTGTTGCAAAAACAAGCAGTCAGAGCAGCGAATGGGATATACACACACACACACGCCCAGCAAACAGCAACGGGACAGTGGATTCCAGTGGTAGTCTAGAAAATAGAGTACAAGAATGAGGAGAAGTGGAGTAATAATATACGGAGATAAAAACAGAAACAAAGAAAGGTACCCTCCCAATGATCTGTTCTTTCAAATTTAATTAGAAGTGCAGAAGAAGTTAAAAGGGGTAGATGCCACTTTCAAGATAAAATAAATTTAGCTCCAAATTGAATTAAATAGCCAGCATATTCTGGGCTCAGATTAAATGCGATTTATTTATCTTTTTTTATTTCTTAAGATGAGTTTGTCATTAAAATCACAAAGTTGTATATTTCCTTTTATTCGTGTATCTTAGAATTATTAAAATTAAATTTTTTTGGTATATAGAAATGTGAAGACTCAATTTTCTTAATTGTGATGTCAAGTAATATTAATTTTTAAGAACAAGAGAACATTATCAAAGCAAATTTATAGTCAAACTAAAGATCAAACTAATGTGTGCTTAGATTTCAGTATAAAAATTAAATACCACTTGTTGCAAATTGATTAACTATTGTAGCCAAAATACACACACATTAAATTTTTACAATCACACATACATGTGTGTGTGCATGCATATGATATATATACAAACATTTTAAACCTACATTCACCATACTTCTGCTCACCATCCCTCTCAAAAATTTGGCATCATTAAATCATTGGTAACCACCAGAGCACACAGATTTTGCTCCTCCGAGGAGTCTCTAAAAACAAGAATTGGAAATAATCAAATACACAGCCACTCTAAATGGATACAATCTCAAAACAACTCAAAAAATAATCAGCAACTTCTCTACACATCAACCTAGACAAGAATAAGCTCATAGGATTCCCATATCTTATATCAAAGACATCTCTGAACGGCTCTCGAAAATTATGAAGAAATACAATCTTATTGCCACCTACAAACCCGTCGTCAACCAGATCCACAACCTGTCACCTTTGCCCAAAGACAAACTTTCACCTATGCTACTACCTGGTGTATACGAGGTTCCATGCTCCTGTAAACTCTCTTATTATGGACAGACAGGCAGATCATTTTTTTTAAACACATTTTGGAACATCAAGACCATATCCGCCTCATCAAACCGCAAAAATCAGGCCTCGCTCAACACAGAGTTGAAAACCCAAACCACAAGATCCACTGGGAAAAGACAAAACTCCTACACAGATCTTCATATAAATATGAACGCTTATATAAAGAAAGTGCTGAAACTTCACAGACCAAATCTAAACTGCAACGATGTTCTTGCCATCCCTAAAGTATGGAATTGTCATACAAAATTGTGTAAAAATAACTTAACTGCAATTTAATTTTAATTAATTTAATTCAATTCAATTTAATCTAATTTAAGTTCAGGCCGCAACGCGCCACTGAACGCAATTTGGATTCCATTGTACGTACATACCCTATCATTTGTGTCATTCCTGGTATTGTTCTACTGTACTGATGATGTCCTAAGATACCTAGGAAGAAATATTTATGTAATAAAAAACCTACTACTGTGGTTCACGTGTATTAATTTTAGTCATGAATTCTCCACAGGTTTTTCTATATAATCAACATTTTAAACCTTGTTATTCTGTCTGTCTTATTACTAAGTTGGTTACTTGCCTATTAAACTTTCTACACTGTTTAATCCCAAAAAATTTATTTTTATCCTTTTCAATTCATGCAGACTAAGTACTTTTAGACTGGATGTTTATACTTTTACATATTTATGATATATAACTATGTCACTAATCCATAAGAGCTGATACAGGATGTGAAAAATTCTCCCAAAGGTGCACTTTGTACATAAATACTTACCAACTTTGGCAACTTTTCTATAGTAAGTCAAAGCAGATTCACAGCTTGTTGCTACTCCAACACCTGCTAAATGTCTGTATCCCTATTTTGAATTTAAGAGAAAACAAAAACAATATGTATAGAATATAAGAAAAAGTAAGGATATGATGATTGCACAGTCATTAAGGTGCATTTTGTCAATTCATTATCAACACCTGAACCAAGAACCATTTTAGCAAATAAAAGATAATTTTATTTTACCTATTCTGCCATTAAAATAGCCATTTCAAATTATAAATATCAAAATTCATTAAATTTCATCAAGTCAGGGAAAAAATAATTTCGAAATCATTCTACCAATAAAACATAGTCCAACTTAAAAAATAAATACTTCATTTCAAAGTGTTTGGCAATAAAAACAGAATTAAAAGAGGAAAATTTTTCTCAATTTGTTGCAATGCATCATTCTAAGGCAGAATGCAAAATGCAATAGCCAACTTTTAATTGTTCCCACATGATACCAGTCTGAAAATGTTTAGATTTGAATTTTACACTGTAGATATGTTTTCTCAAGAACCACTTATATCTGAGATAAATTTTGATTATTCAACTATCAAAGTGATAGTACTCAAAGTCCAGAGTGTTGAAGTCATATCATGTTTATGATTTTTGGGCATATATACTCAAGACAATTTTGTTTTGCTGAATTCTGCCTCTGTAAATGATCCAAATGGTATGCCCTATCACAGTGAGTCCAAGGACTCCTGAGAGGTGCCACAATATAATAAGAATAAAAATGAAACCAAAATTGAAGTACTCAATGAATTTTAGTAGCATTTTAAATCCTGAACTGAATTAAAATGCATCAGCTAGTGTAAAATTATTAATCATTTTGTATAATTTTGCCAATAAAAATGATCCAAATCAAACAAAATTTGAATTACATATACATTTTCTAATGTACCTGCTAAATCCCAAATATTTCATTGTCAGAATAGTTACTGTTAAAATGTTTTTCACTTTGTTACAAAGTAAACTGTACTTGCCAAGAAATTATATTCTTATGTAATCATTTATTATCATCAACAGACGTTCATAGAGTCAAGGAACTCATTGTGGGAGATCTCATTCTTACATATACAGCTCATCATACCTTGACTTAAATGTAGTCACTGTCTCTTACTCACCACACTCTTAGGCAATGCATTCCAATCAACAACCACTCTACTCCTCACACCCACCTTATACAGTTCAAGGAATGGTCTCTTTCTCCCCGTCTCCAGATATTCTACGAAAAATCTCATCCAAGTTAATCTGGTAATTATCTCTTACCAAGTCATACATTGCAATTATGTCTTCCCCCTCTTCCTTCTATCTACCAGGCTCTGTAATTTGCATTCTCTCACTGGTCTCATAATCCACGTTCTAGAGACCAGAAACCAACTCAGTCAATAATCTCTGAACCCTCTCCAACATCTCATCCTTTTGAAAACCTGGTGACCAAATCTGATCAAAGTCTTGTGCAATGGAATTAATACATCCTTAATTCTACATGTCCATGTTCTCCACATCATTTTCATAATCTGCTGTGTCTTCAAAATTTCAAATCTCTATCCATTCCCAAAATCCTTGGTCTCCTCCATAACATGCCCACCAATCCTATACTCTGCATCCCAAATTTTAAAACCTTACAATTTGCAACATTAAACCGACATCCCTATAAACTTGCCCATTCAGTCTATTTACGTCCTCTTGCAAAGCTACATCTGCTCTAATTCTCAAAACTCTCTCCAACTCTGCATCATCTGCAAACAACATGTAAGCCCTTTCAAATGTCATTTACATACAAAATAAACAATGATCCCAAAATAAATCCCTCGGGCATGCTACTAGTGACTTTTCTCTTCTGGAATATCACTCCCCTATACACAACTTGTCTAAACCTATCAGACAACCAATCTCCAATCCAATGCACTAATTTACTATCCAAACCATCTGTCCAATTTAATTACTAGTCTGTCATGTGGTAATCCATCAAAAGTCTCTGCAAAATCTACATATAATACTGTATATGCATTCCCCTTCTCCAATGTATTTGTCACCTCGTTATAGTAAGTAAGCAGATTGCTAAAACACGATCTTCCTTTTGCAAACCCATGCTGTTAAAGAGTTCAACTGCTGTCCTCCAAATTCTGAATCCTTGTCCTCACTAGCTTCTCCAACACCTTGACCACAACTCCAGACAAGCAGACTAGCCTAATTCAAAAGCCTTAGTTTTACACCTCCTTTATGAAGCAGAACACTTTTGCATCTTTCCATTCCTTCGGAACTAAAGTTGAAAATGTATGCTAAAGGTGTTAACTCCCTGGAACATTCTCTCAAGACACGAGGTGATATACCATCGAGTCCCATGGCCTGGCTGACAAGTTTACTCAATTCCTCATATATCTCCTGCTCATTCACCATCAGTGGTCCCATCCCCCATTTCCACTGCTCAAGTTCTGCATTATGTTACAATCACAAGGATGGAATACTTTGATGAACTGCTCATTTAACACCTCTACTATATCCTTCTCAGTGTTTATCATTCTCCCATTATCACTAACGAACATCATCCTCCCATAATCATTCTTTCTTCTACTGACAACATATTGAAAAAACTTCCTAGGATTTCTTTTAGTGTCACTTGCTAACTGCTACTCATACCACACTTTTGCTACCCTTACTAAGTGAGTCACCTTCCTTGCTTGCTCTTTGTACTCCTTATATAACTAATTATCTCTACTCATCTTGTGTTGCCTCCACAATGCTTTTTCCTCCAGAATGCATGCTTCTACTCTTCAGTCATCCATTTCAAACCTACTTTATTTAATCTCCTGACCTTTGGAATATACTCAGTAATTGCCTCTCAGATAATTCCTGAGTAGATACCAAGCAGCAATGATTTCCTCCTGTGCAATTCCTCATTCCATGATATCACTTCAAGCTACCTCCTGAGTTTGCCATAATCACCTGCCTTATAGTTCTACATAACACTTTCTCACAAAAGTCCTGATATGGTTGGCCACCATCGAAGTGATCACTTCATGGTCACTTTTACAAACTGGAGGATGATGTGACACTTCATTTACAACAATATCTTCAGATGGGATAATCAAATTCAAGACCCTCGATCCACAGCGGCCACTGAAACCAGAAAAAACAGCACACTACTGTTACATACTGCTTAATGTAGTTATCCTTAAAAAAACTCAAGAAATTCATTCTCTTTGGTTCTGAAGCTGTCTCTTCATTTCAGTCTCACCAATAATGACCACCCTTTTCTTATTAGCCAGGTGTAAGAAAACATTTGCACATTAAGTGCCTTTGGATTCCATAATGCAAAGAACATTTCCTTTTGGAGATGTACAAGGTGATTCTAAATTATTGTAGGGGTTTCCATGGCTTATATTTTCAAACCGGAAACAACAACAACAACAACATAAAACTGCTTATAGAATATGAAAGTGTAACTGAAAAAATTTTATTTCACAATGGTGTACTTGTTGCATTTATGTCTAAGAGATAATATGTTATAATATTATTATTATAATTACAGGCAACTCCAAGGAGTCATCAAGGGAGGCCCTAAACATCATGTCAAGAACTATTCAGCATTCGCACAGTATCGATCATACTTGTTCACTTTATGGATAGTTCTCCCCCGACCACACCTTCTGGAAAATTTCCTCTGAATTAATCTTGTAAAAACCCCTCAGTAATTTGAATGTATCAATCATATCACCCTTTTCTGCCTATCAACCAGTTTCTGTAACCCATAAATTTTCAAATGTTCTCGTAAGGTTCATTCCACAGACCAGTTATCATCTTGGTCACTTGCCTCCGTATCCTCTCTACCTCCTTCCTTATCACCACCAAGAAACCCTGGCACCCAGATCTTCCCATAGTAGTCAAGATGGGGTCTTATCAAGGCTCAATAAAGAGGAACAATAACCCGCTTGTCTCTGCTTGTCAAGGTCTTCAGCAACCAAGTGATCTGATGAGCTGATTTAGCAACTTTTGTTATGCACCCAGGGGCTCACTTTATTGAGTGCAGGCATGGCAAACCTGAGGTACCTGATGCTAGACCATGCCTTACTTCATGTAATATACATCTGTTATATTATCTGTAGACTGGTCCTTCCTCTTCTCTTCTTGCTCCTTATACCCAATGCTATTAGAGTATTCGAGGGCTAGGGGTGAATCTTCCTATTTTGCTGTGTCATTTCATCTTATGCACTATTGTTAGGTACCAACCCGTCTGGCCAGTGTGGTGCTATAAGGCCAAATACCTTCCCACAAGAACAATGCAAATGATGAATAAAGTAGGAAAATTACATACTGGCTCATCCATCACCCAGCATAAAAAGAGACGCGTCCAGGACTTAGGCAGAGGGTCTAGGTCGAAAAATATTCTACAGTCTCTACTAGCTACAATGAGTCCACCTATAGTGCACAATGATAGAAGGATATTAGTAGGAACATATAACTGCAATTCTCTACAGGATGATGATAGATTGGAAGAACTGATGAAGGAATTGGACCATATAAAACGGGATATTTAGAGATAAGAAGGAAAGAAGAAACTCTCATGCGATTAAAACATTGACATCTACTCTACTACTGTGAATGTAAAAGAAACTCAACTGGTAGTGTAGGATTCCTAATAAATAAAACAATCAAGGACAATGTCTTCTTTGTTAATAAAATAAAATCAAGACTAGCTGAACTAAGTCTCTTCATAAATAAAAGATACCAACTGAAAATTATACAAATATACGCACCAACTACGGACCATCCAGATGAAGAGATAGAAAATTTCCATGAAACAGTAGAATCCACATTAAATAATTCTAAAGAATTCTACATAATTATAATGGGTGTTCATTTAATGCCAAGATTGGAAGCAGAGATGACCATCTGAACTCCATTGGTAAATTTGGACAGAGGAATGAAAGAGGAGAAAGACTTATTGAATTCGCAAAAGAAAATACCTCTTTATTATGAAGAGCTCTTTCAAGAAGAAAATCATCTGAAAATGGACTTGGAGAAGCCCAAACGGACAAACTTACAATGAAAGAGACTTCATCCTCTCCAACAGAAGATATATAATAAATAATACCGAAGCGCTTAATAGATTTAATACAGGAAGTGACCACAGACTAGTAAGGGCAGAAGTATGGATCAACGAAAAATGGGAACGAAATAAGCTCAAGAAAAAAGTGCAATTTAGTCACAATAAAAGCTGTTATAGAGAATCACTCAAAAATGACCTAAAAAAAGTTAAACACAGCTACTACCATCGATGATGCCAATGAAATCTTAACAAAATCTATCTTGAATTGTGCACTAGAAATAGGAGGTGTAAAAAGGCACCAAAGAGAGGAAAAACTAAGACAAAAAAACCTTAGATCTAATGAAGAAAAGAAGAGAATATGAAAAGAGATTTGAATGACACCAATAAAATAGAATATGCAGAAATTTGTAAAACTATACGTAAAAGGATGAAACATGAACTTAGATCATATAATACTAGGAAAATTAAACAACAATAGACAACAATAGTAATATGAAAGTCCTAAGATGAACATTATCAGCTAGAACAAAGAAAATAGCTACTGTAAGAGGAAAAAATGGTGAACTTATAAAAAAAATAGAGATGCAATAATCAAAAGGTTTCAGGAATTTTATAATGAACTCTATGAAGACAAAGACTGAGACATCCAAGAATCATCGATGGATAAATCAAGTGAGGAAGAACATGATGCCCCTGAGATCTTACAAGGTGAATTGGAAATGGCACTGCAAGAAATGAAGAATGGAAAGGCCCCAGGAAAAGATGGAATTATGGTAGACTCCTTAAAACTGGGAGGAAGCCATGTTATCAAACAGCTGACTAATTCTTTAATAAATGCCTAAAACAGAGAAAAATTCTGAAAAATTGGAACAATTCACTTCTAATATTAATTTTTAAAAAGGCAATAAGGAAGAAATTAAAAACTACAGACCTATAAGCCTACTCCCCACCATATATAAAGCCTTCACAAAAATTATAAATAATAGAATTAAATCTAAACTAGAGGGAATGCAATCCTGTGAACAAGCTGGATTTAGAAATAATTACAATACTTTGGACCATATTCACACATTAAGACAGCTCATTGAAAAATCAATTGAATTCAATAAACTCTTATGTCTGGCATATAGACTATATAAAAAAGTATTTGATTCAGTATAAACATCTGCAACACTAAAAGCACTTGAAACCCAGGGAACCGAGAAACCATATATTGAAACACTAAAAAATATTTACAATAATGCAACTTCTGTAATTAAATTATATAAAAACAGTGAAAGTTCCCAATACAAAAAAGCGTCCGGCAAGGTGACACCATATCTCCCAAATTATTTACAGCTGCACTAGAGGAAGTCTTTAGAAGCCTTGATTGGGAAACAAAAGAAATAAACATAAATGGAGAAAGGCTACATCATCTGAAATTTGCAAATGATATTGTCCTAATAGCAGATAATCTTGAAGATCTGGAAGAAAGACTAAATCAGCTAAATAAAGCCTCCAGAGTAATTGGATTAAAAATAAATAGAGAAAAACAAAAATAATGATGAATAAATACATAAACCATAGAACTGTCAAAGTTGAAAACCATGAAATAGAACAAGTTACTTCATATGTATATTTGGGCCAATTGTTACCCTTTGAGGATTGCCAAAGAAAAGAGATGGAACGAAGAATTCACCTTGGATGGATAGCTTATGGGAAAATGAGAGACATATTCAGATGTAACATCCCTATGAGTCTAAAAAGGAAAGATTTCTACCACTGCATACTTCCTGTCCTAACATATGGAGGAGAAACATGGACTTTAACAGAAGCCCTAAACAAAAAGCTGAGAACAACACAACATTGCATGGAGAGAAGTATGCTAAAAATAACATTAAGAGATAGGAAGACAAATACCTGGATAAGATCTCAAACAGGTGTTATGGATATTGTAAAATACATTAAACAGGCTAAGTGGAGATGGCTGGTCATATTGCCAGATGCAGTGATGGGAGATGGACTAGAAAAACAACTGAGTGGAGACCAATGGATGGAGCAAGACAAAGAGGAAGACGAGAAGAAGGTGAAGGGATGAACTGGAACAAATTGCAGGAGTGAGATGGCTGGGAGAGGCAGAAAACCGAGTGGTCTGGAAAATCATGGGGGAGGCCTTCGTCCAGCAGTATACAGAACTAAAAAGTTGAAGAAGATATGCACTCCCCTAAACTTTAACTCCCTATCCACTAACACTCCCAATATCGTGGTATACTACCGATAATCTTTTCACCCTAAAATGCATAACCTTTGCCACAGCCACATTAAACTGACATGCATTCTCCTTTGCCTAGTCTGCCAATCTGGCCAAATCATGCACAATTTTGACATCTTTATTAACCCAGTGTTAGTTATGTGGGGTGTCACAGACGCCAAAGATATAGAAAGAAAGAACTGTGTCACCCCACCTCACTAACATCGGGTTAACCATTGCCTCTACCCAACTTTGGATCATCGTTCAGTTATTTGCATCATTGGCAAATAACTAAACGGTTCCTCTCAGATCCTTTCCTATATAGTTAATGAACAAATTAAATAGCAGCAGTCCAAGAACATAAACAGCACTAGTCACAGGCCTTCTTTTGGACTACTCCTGAATTAACTACTGTGATATCTATCAACCACCCTCCTATCCATCCCCATGTGCTACAGTTTACTGATTAGAATTCCATGTGGTATCCTGTCGAAGGCCTTTGCAATATTAATATAACATTCCTTTTATTAATTGACCAATTCTAGGTCACTACTCTCAAGACAACCAGCATCTTAAAATGCTTCAATCAATGTATACTATGTAAGTGGCAATAAGTATAAGAATCATGACAATGAAAAAAAATTTACCAAACAATAGCTTAACACTTTCGCACCAGATACTGAACAGACAGAAGTGTAACTTAATCCAGATTACCTTAGTAACTTCCTACTTTTAATCAGGAATTAAAATTAACAGGCATTACTATAAAAAAAGAACATTAATTTAAAGATTCATGCAGAATAAACAATCAGCTTTTCAATTTTTCCTAAATGAGGTTAGTAAGAATCACCAACTGCATCATGAATGCAGAGCCTAAACAAGTAAACATTTCAGCTATTTAGGCACAATTTTGAGTAAATGGCAAATTAAATATGGAAACAAACAGAATTAGGAAGTGACATGGTAGGGTCAACTGAATTTATATGGAATAAGAAATTAGTTAAAATTAAGAAGTAGCTGAATACAAGACTTCAGACTAATTTTAACTAAAGTGAACTTAGTGAACTAAAGAATTAAAGCACTTGGTTACATGCCAAAAGAGCACACAGAATTAGTTACTACTAGCAGCAGTATCATATTAAAAACAAAGATGTTAGGAAAGAACTTGTTAGCATTCA
This sequence comes from Typopeltis vanoorti, assembly GCF_054136105.1. Taxonomy (NCBI): domain Eukaryota; kingdom Metazoa; phylum Arthropoda; class Arachnida; order Uropygi; family Thelyphonidae; genus Typopeltis; species Typopeltis vanoorti. The sequence continues at coordinate 27,856,176 of NC_143559.1, read as the reverse complement.
GGAATGTGTTAGCAGAGCTAATCTTAAGTGGTATGGTTACCACATAAGGGCAGGGAAGGCTGGCAAGACAAGTGTTCTTTGGACCAGAAAGATCAGATCTAGGTAGATTGACAGTAAGTGACAGGCAGAAAAGATACTAAGGACTGACACACATTCCGTGCCTGCCTTCCCATCATCAAATATTTTCCCATCACCTATACAAATATTTTCCCATCACTTCAAAATGGTGGCTATTCAAGAGAAAGCAGTATGAGTACTTCGGTTTTTCGAAAAAAGTCCATTATCAAAATGCAATGTCGTTAGAGAAAACTCAGTATCGAAAACATCCACCTTCAGATAATGCTATCCGACATTGGTTAAAGCAATTTCAAGAGACTGATAGTGTTCGGTAGCAAAAAAGAGCAGGAAGACCGAGCACTTTTCAGGAAAATGTTGATTAAATTAAAGCATTTTATCGAAGCCCACAAAAATCAACTATACAAGCTTTTTTGCAGTTACGTATACTACACACGACTGTTTGGAGGGTTGTTCATAACACCTTACACTCCATGCTTGCAAATTGTGCAGGCTTACAGCCAGACAATACACCCCACCTTTTCCAATTTTCCCAAAACATTTTGTCAGAAGTGGAAGCTGATGAAAAATCACCTTCACAGATAGATATTTAGTGATGAAGCAACGTTTTGCATATATCAGGGAGGGTAAATCGTCATAACTGCAAAATATGGGGATTAGAAAACCCTCACTCCATTCACGCATTCAAAAGAGATAGTGCAATAGTGAATGGATTGTTTGCTTTGTCATGTCTGGAAGTTTTGGGGGCTTTTTTTCTTGCAGAAAAAACAGTGACAGCGGTGAATCATCTGGAATCAGTTGGAAGATCAGCCTTGTAGCGTTCTAGAAAGATGGAGAATTAGATTTGGCTCTTATTCTCCAAGAATTTCTTGACATGCATTTTCCTGGGTGCTGGACCAATTCCATAACCTCCACACTCACCCAATATTACGTCACTTGATTTCTACCTGTGAGGATACATGAAGAGCATTGTTTACCAGACCACTGTGACCTCCCTCTATGAACTGAAGACCAAAATTGTTGCTTCAATAGAAACAGTTACACCACAAATGATGGAAAACACCTTGATTAGCATGGCTAACTAGTTGTTCAACTTGAGTCCTAATGAGTGGCACTAGAACTGATGTGGAGAGGTTGGAAGGATAGCCTGGAAAGATCATTAGATAATTTCTAGAAAGGCTGCAGTTTTGTTAAAAGTATGTCTTGCCTAGAGGGAATTGCTTACATTCCTTGATAGTGACAGCAGAGCTGGATAAGGTGAATACCACAATCGCTCTGAATTTTGGAAGGAAATTTGACAGGATGCTACATGTGAGGTTGTTATACAAACAAGAGATGGATATGATAAAAAAAACCTGGGACAGAGATAAGGGAATGGCTAACTGACAGGTATCACCAAGTAATGAATGAAGATGCTGAGTCTAAGAGAAGACAGGTGACTAACAGTATATAATAACAGGGCTATGTTCTTGGTCCACTACTATTTAACTTTTATATTAATGATACTGGATATAGCCTACAAGATTATGTAGGGTTATCTGCTGATGATGCTAAGTTGGGTCAAATGATTAGTGATGTATCTGATTCAGAATCTCTCATGATGCCTGTTCAAAGTCAGCCTCAATCTATGGACAAATGCTAATGCATTTTCGCTAATATTCCTGAGTTATTTGAGGTTATGCATGCATACCAACCACATATTAAAGGTGACAAAACCTATAACAGCAGTGCTATTTGTGGACAACTGTTGAGAGAGAAACAACTGGAATGGGTTTCTTGAAGAACAAGGAGTTGCATTCATTAACAAAAATGATATGGTAAAGCTATTTCAAATAACAGGAGGCAGAGAGAATGAAGAAAGATAATGAGGAATCAGTTTAATAAATTTGGATCTGTAACTCTGAATAGATGTTGACCAGTGGTTACTTGTGGTCTTCACTGAAAAATGATAGTGCCACTATCATTTTTCTGGTCACTATCCAGAAAAATGATAGTGGCACTAGACTACCAGTTTTGAATTTAGCCAACCAAACTATTCTCTAATAGCTTAAACAAAAAGACGATGTGGTACAAGATGAAATGTAATACAAGCTGGGATATTACTCAACTAAACAAAGCCCCACCCCCCACCACACACACACACAACAGTTTTTGCCAGGTAAAACATTGAAAAATTAGCTACTAGATAAACTCCAACTCACAATCAGATTTCAAGATAGGTGCCATCAACATGAGAAGTATCAGTTGAAAAAAAGGCATGAAAAGTGGGAAGAATTAAAGAACAGGAAAAGATTAAAAAATTGTAATAATTAAGACAAAAGCAGGTGAGATTCTTCTAAATAAGAACTACAAGACGCTATATTGAGGCAATAATAATAATAATAAGGAGAAAGGAAAGAGTAGCCATAGTATTCAATCCTAAAGAAGGATAATCTCCTTGAATAGTAGGCATTATCAAGTACAATGATATTAGCAACATCAAAATAGAGAATTAGAGAATGAAACTTATTGGTGACTATGGCTCCATACACCAATGTACTATGGAAGAAATGCAGGAATTTTTTCAGGCATCAGAGAAGGCAGCTTGATATAAGCAATAATTAAAAACTTGGTCCTTGTTGCAGATTTCCTTAAACATCTGAGAATGAAATGATACAGGGCACAGAAGTATTTTAGGAAAATTTGGAGAAAAGTTAAAAATTTAATAATAATAATGGTAAGTAATAAAAATAGTAATAATAAATACTGTATTTCTGTTCAGGACATGGGTTAATCATTAACAGCACCATGATCCAACATAAAGATGTGTACAAATTACATGGAGAGAAGACAAGAAAAAGCATCACTGGCTATGTTATTGTTGATAACAATATCTCCATGACAGCTTATAACACAAGAGTATACTTTGAGGATCTGAAACAGGAAGTGATCACCATTTAGATCTGAGCAGAATAAAAATGAATTTCATACTGAAAAGAAAAATATACATTTTAAAATGAATAATAATTCTTTTTGAAAATATTAGTTGGAGTAACATTTAATAAGAAATGCTCAAATATGGAGATAAAGTTTTACCAAGGCTGCAAGAATAATTCAGAAGGCCTCAGAATGTCTAATTCCTGATTATGAGCATACCATATATAGAAAAGGGAGATAAAATAAAACTAAATGTGAAATTTACAGAGGAATTTCTCTGCTGTGTTCCAGGTAAAATTGATGGAAGCATACGTGCAGAAAAGCAAGAAATATTGTGGAAAGGAAACTTAAAAAAACAGGCTGGGGTCAGGCCACATAAAAAGTTGTCAGGATAAAATTTTTACCTTAAAACAGTTTCAGAAATCATGGGAATATAACAAGGATAACTATTCAAGTTAAGGCAGTCAGAGTATATTTTCTGGAAGAAAAAGTATAATTTTTTTTTTTTAATGTTACATTGTGATATAAGCAGAGAAAGATCTGTGTTATGAAAGATTTTATATGAAACACTCTTCTCACCTGAAGTTACTAATAACTTCAGGTGAGAGCAGTATCTGAACAGAAGAGAAGCAGAAAAACTGAATTTTCTTGGGATAAAAGAAATTTATAAGCCTCTTTAGTCAAGTCTGGTAAAGACACCTCCTTATCAGGGTAACATCTTATGGTCTCCATCCTGCCCTTTGTGACTAGAGTGCAAGTTTCCTCATTCACTGCATTCAATATGGATAGTTCTTTCCTGAATTCAGCTTTAACAATGTCAGGATACCACAAGGCTCTGTGCTTTCATCCACTCTTCCTTGTATCTATTAATAGTCTCTCTCTCTCTCTCTCTCTCACTGACTACAATCTTATTCGTAGTTTCTGCTGATGAGCACACTCCATTCCTCTTCATTTGACAAACCTTTCAGTCCTCAAATGATTCAAGCTTCAAGATCTTTTGTACTAAATGTCTTAAACAATGTTCTTCCTATTTCCAATCAAGGTGAGAAAACTCTAGTGAACTTCAATAATACCAAAAACATAGTGCAGCCCTATTTTTCATAAGAAAGCTTTCACTTACCTTTACTTTTGATAATATCTACATTGCCAGTCAGGATCAGCTCTCTTTAAGGGTTAACTTGCAATTCAAGCCTTTCCAGGTAAAGAATATTGCAAAGCCACTGACTGCAAACCCTATTTGCAGTCAATGAGACTTATTATAGATAATCTTGAAGCTTGATATTTGAACAGTGCAGGACTTGTCATATGAGGAGGATGTGATGTACTATCATCTTCCTCATATGACAAACACTGCAGTGTTCAAATATCAAGCTTCAAGATCACCTGTAACAAGTGCCCTGAACACTGATCTCCACAGTATCATTGAAAATCACCCAGTCAACTTCAATGCTCACAAAAACAATTTTGCTCATTTTCTTGCAAAAAAATACCTTAGATCTTCTCCACTTTTGATAATGATCAGGTCAACAGTCAAGTCCAAATCTCTCTTCTCTAACTGACTCTCTTACTCTAAATCTTTTCAGACATAATCATGTCACTTCTAAAGCCTCATCAGCTTGCAAAAAACTTGGCATCCTTTTCCCCTCAATACAATACTTCTCTGCTAAACAGCTACTTTTTTTTTTAATATTGGTCAACCTAAAAAGATTTACTTGTAAGCTTATAGTACATTTGTACACTGTGGATGGAATAAGGATTTTTTACTCTCCTATTTATTGATTATATATATATTTTTTTTTCATTTATTGTTCACAAAGTCCAGAAACTCTGCTCTAGAGACACAAGTCAATTTTTCAAGTCACTTCAGACCTCCAATAAGCAGGGAGGCAGTCTCACATTGGGTGATGAAATTCACACTCCACCTAAAGACAGTCACAAGCATCCATGCCCTTGCAGATTCAAACATACAGCCTGTTGGTTAGAGAGTAGAATGTTAACCACTCAGCCAACTAGGCTAGCATTTGAACTCTATAAATCCCAAATCCAGCCAATCTTGGACTACTGCTCTTATTTTACAGTAGTGCACTTCTAAAATCTCCCTAAAAATTCAGAAAAGGAGAGTTCATTTGATTAATGACATATGCTTCATATAGATACTCTTCAGTCACTTTACCATAGAAAATCAGTTTTTGCATTCTGTCTCTTCTGCAGATATTTCCATGCCCATTGTTCAACAGACCTAGCATCCATTATGCCTGATCTACAGGAACTTGAGCAACAGCTTTTCGACATCCCTTTACAGTCAACACTGCATACTCACTGAACCTGCTACTCCCAGTCATCCTTCATTCCATCCACCTCAACTCTGTGTAAAAGCTTCTCCCATAAAACATTTCCAAAGGACTACAACCTCCAACAATTCAAGAAGAATATCAACAGATTGCTCCACTTCTAACTCTCACCCATACACCTGAAATTTATTTGCTATAGGTCCTTATGCCTTCTGTATATAAGAAAAATAATAACAGTAAACCTACAGACAACATATGGAAAAGTAAACCCATGAGCATTGCCATAAAGCTCAGACCTGGAGACATGCATATTCACAAGTGCTCTCTATAGCTGTGTGATATGGGTAACAGTCAAAAACTCAGATACAAATATTAGCTTTAGAAAGAACACTCTACAGAAAGATTCTATGAATGGTGCAAAAGGTAACAAACTAAGAATTGTGTAAATTATATATTTAGTTTAATCCTTTATCCAAGTGTTAGCAAACAAAGTTTGCACCTGAAGTATCTTCAGGACTGGGGCAACTCATCGCAAAGGTGGACAAACTTCTCATCACTTGCCTTAGTATCTCCCATAATGCAAAGCATCTCCTTTGGGAGATGTATATGGTAAGGGTCACTACCCAGACCAGTTTCGACCTTTATTGAGGTCTCTTCAGTGGGAGAAACCGGTCTGGGTAGTAACCCTTCTCATAATGCATAGCATTATACATGTCCACAAGGAGATGTGCTTTGCATTATGGGAGATATTAAGGCAAGTGATGAGAAGTTTGTCCACCTTTGCCACGAGTTGCCCCAGTCCTGAAGATACTTCAGGAGCAAACTTTGTTTGCTTACACTTGGATAAAGGATTAAACTAAATATATAATTTATAGTCTAACCAAGTGGGAAAAAACTTCCAATAAGAATTGTGTAAAAACGTAAACTGCAAAGAGAGGCTAATACAGAAAATAATTCAAAAGGAACTTTTTGGACATATCTGAAGAATGAAAATAATAGAATGATAAGAACCATAATGTTTGTACAAAAGACAGTACAAACAGAAGAGGACGATCATGATGAGCATGAGTAGATAATGTGAAAGGTGATGAAGAAAGAGCTTGCAGGATTTGAGTCACCTGGAAATAGAGGTATGGCAAAGAATGATGAAAAGAGCATCAGACACTAATGGGCATTGATGATGGCCAAACTCAGTATTTTTAATGCAATATCTTCATTTTGAAAAAATAAGAACAGAAACTGAAAATGTTCTGCTTGAAATGACCTCAGAACAGGCTCGACACTGTGTGAACAATAATGACTGTTTACCAATCTTTAGGGCAAGTATTCAAAGATAGCTATTTATCTTTTCATCATTGTTACCTATGATGAAAATAGGATCTTCAATCAAAATAGGTTGGTTCTATGTGTGTCTTATGAGGCACTAGTCAAATGAAATCAGCTGATTTTCTTAACACAATACCAGTCTGCAGAGAGGAGTTCAAAATATTCGCAGAAATTCATCTATTAAACAGTTGCAACTCTGCCAATGCTGACAAAGTCAATACATACTAGGTGTTTGAGTTTTTCACCTCCTAAGAACATAATGGCTTTTATTTTATTGAATAATGTATTGAAAAGACATTAAAAATATTTTCATGTACCACCAGTTCACACACCAAACACCGTATTTTATTATAGATTACAACAAGAAAAAAATGATAACACAGTTCATTAATTCCTGGCTGATATAAGTGAAGATAAATCACTAATTTTTGCTTACCAATGCCATCTGGGCCCAAGTATTACCTCCTAATGCACTAAATGTATAGAATACCAAGGCCTGAAAGATAAGTTTTGGTCTTAAGATTAATTTGCACAACAAACATTAAAAGTATGATGCAGGGTTAATTAACTTAAATGCTTAATATCCTATTATACACTGCTTGGAAAGAAATCAACAGACACCATAAAGTAAGGGGAAAAAAAACACCTTAATAAGATGTATGATCCCCTTTCACTATGATGATTGCAGCAATCCTATGGGGCTTGATTTCCAGCGTATGATAATAATCAATGGGAATTTTGGACCATTCTTCCTGCAGGAATATAATAAGGTCCTGGACTGTTGAGGATACACATCCCTTGACTTCACCCAACAGTCCAGTTCATCCCACAGCAGATCAACAGGGCTCTGTGGAGAACAATGAAAGTGTGGTGATGTTCATGTCCACAAACCACAGTTACAACAGCAGCCTTATGACACAGAGCATTATCTTGCTGAAAGAGACATTAGTCAGTTCCCTAGAACTGCAACAAAAGTAGGAAGCATTGCATTGCCAGAATGTTTAGATACCTCTCGAAATTCAATGTTCATGACACACAGAGATCTGAGCCCAAACCAGGAAAAACAAACATAAAATCATGCTACCCTCTCTTTTATACGAGCTACAAATGCACGACTCATTACATGGCATGATGCACCTTGCCCATGGATGCCTATTAACTGTATAACAGACTGCATGCAATATTAGGCCAGCATTCATTAACTTGATACTTCTTCATAAATTTCTGACATGTAATCATGTACATCCTGGCTAACTTTCTATCAACAAATTACCTCCAAATCAATCTGTTATCTGTCAAGACTCCAACATTATCAGATCTTATATTTCTGTCTTCTAAGTACTTTTTACTGTATCAATACACCTATATATCTTGGTCTTCCTTGGGGTCTATTTCCTGCCGACTTGGCAGAGAATACTTCTTTTGCTAAGAAATTAAAGATACTAAGATCTTCTTGCAGCCATGTAATGCTATGCATTATGGAAAGGTCACTACTCAGACTGGTTTCAACCTTTATTGAGGTCTCATCAGTGGGAGCCAGAGCCAGACCCAGAGGTGATATTAAGGTTGAAGTAATGCAGAAGTCATATTTTCATATACGAGTCCTGAAAACAGCTCAGGCACAGACTTGTTTGCTTACACTTGGATAAAGGATTAAACCAAGTACAGTCATACCCCGAAGTTACACAGTAGGTGGGACCAACAAAAAGTGCGCAAGTCGAATTTGCGTAACTCGGGGTATAATTTTGCATGTAATTTATATATACAAACATACAAAATATTAGTTAATTGGGACCAAAGGTTTACAAAAACATCTATTTTTTTAATAAATATAATCATAATTGTAGTTTTTCATACATAAAAAAAAAGTTATTTCAATGTCGATGGTTTCATAAAATCTAATAGATTCGTCTGACGGCATAATGTTTTTTTTCTTCTCACACAAAATTTCTTCATAGCAAGCTAATGATTTTTTTATTCCTTGCCTTGTGGCTACAATTCGTTCCTCGTTAGAATCCATGTCCTCCAAAATCTGTAAACCTTTCTTTTATGATTGTTCATACTATGGATTCCTGAAGATCGAACTTCTTTGCTGGCTCACAAATTTTAATTCTGCCTTCAAAATCCTTAATAATGTTGAGTTTTGTTTCCAAAGTCAATGTTTTTCTTTTCTTGCTAGCTGCAGAAGAATCAGACTTGCTTCTTTTGGATGACATTATTTTTTATGTGATAAATTTTTTTATCAAGAACATAACATTAAACAATCGCAAGGTTTGTAAGACTATAAAAATCATGCATGAATGGAGACCGTGCGAAACACGTCAGTGCTGGTTCACAACATGTGCGACACTGGCGAATGCGGTAGGCACCAGGAGATAGGACTAGTGGTGAGGTGTGAAGCAGGACGAGAATACGTACATATAAGAAACCATGTAACTCTGGATTCGCGTAAGTCGGGGTATCACTGTATATAATTTCTTAGTATCTTTAATTTATAACATAACCAAGTGAAAAAAATTTCCAACAACTTTCTCTAATCCAGAGTATTTAAATAATAAGATTTAACACCTCTGAGCTACTAATATATGACAATATTAGTTCCACCTTAATATCACCTCTGGGTCTAGTTCCCACTGATGAGACCTCATATTCTTTCCATTAAAAAAGTAAAATTTGGTATAAAGAAATCTTTAATCTCTTTTGCTGTGAAATTCCACAATTAGGTACTAATGATAATACTTTGTTTCACAATTTGTAGAAGTTCCAAGGATACTCTGACAGGAGGGATCTTGCTTGGAGAATTGCATATGGCCGCCTTCCAGTCAACACCATCAAATGGAGTTATTTCAACATCAGATATCCAATCTCTGACATCTGTTACCAATTGGAAACAGTAGAACGTGCATTCTACAGTTGTCCTCTTGCTCTGCATATTTGGGACATATTATGTAATGTATTGGGCATTCCATTACTTACAACAGTTTTTTTTTTTGCAATATCTGCCACCTGTAAGCAATGGGAAGAGAATTTTGATTTTTATAATTAATGAATCAAAATATCATTTATGGACGGTTAGAAAGAAACATGGATTTGAAAGCCAGCAATATGATATCCAAATGCTTTATAATATTGTATTGTGGAAATTTTATTGTTCAGTCAGAAGATTTTTATATTTAGATAGAAGCATTCTAGGAGATATCAAATTTATGACTAGATGGTGTAGACCACCCACATTATGCAATATTCACCAGGGAAGATAAAATTCTGTCCATTCTTGCTATGAGAGGTTTTTTTTAAAAAAAGTTCCATCTTCTTTATTCAATGTAGTCTTATAGTCAATTGCAGGGATGACTGGAAAGAAACCCCAGGCAGAGAAGGCCAACTCAGGGCAGTTAACTCAGATGGGGCTAACTACCTAGGTATCAGTCATCCTTGCACTTTAGTTTCTTTTGGTTGTTCATCTATATGAGATCGGTGAAAAAGGAAAACTGATAGCCTTTGACTATATGATGATATAAAAGAGCTGAGGCCTTTTTTTTTCTCTCTCTCTCTCTCTCGTGCTATCTATCTGTGTTTTCTTTCTCCTAATACTATCAGGCTCTCTTGCATTCCTATACTAACTCCTCTAGGCCTATGATGAGCAACCCTTTACTTTTTCACCTCAATTTAAAGGTCAAAACCAGTCTGAGTAGTGACCCTTCCCATAATACATAACATTATCGATGTCTGCAAGGAGATGCGCTTTGCATTATGGGATACTAAGGCATGTGATGTGAAGTCATTAGCTTCTATATACGAGTTGCCCTGTCCTGAAAATAGTTCAGGCGCAGACTTGTTTGCTTACATTTCGATAAAGGATTTACACCAAGTATATAATTTCTTGGTATCTTTAATTTATAATATAACCAAGTGAAAAAAACTTGTTTTACTATTCTTTCCTCTACCATTCTCTTTAAGTGACCATACAGCCTGAAATTATCTGCTAATAAACTCCTGAATGCTAACAATGTCAAGTTCTTTCCTAATATCCTCGTTTTTAATATGATATTGCCATATGCCATCTGTTCATACCCCTGATTTTTCTTGACTCTCATATCTGTGGTATCTACTCTTTGTTCAAGTGGTTATTTTTAATCCAGCTCTCAGGTCCATAAGATAAAATTGGTTTGAACACTTTCTTGTATACAGCTAATTTAGTGTTTTGACTAATTTCTCTCTTATTACATATAAATTTATTCAGTTGACTTCTGACCATTCTAGCTTTGTTCATTATGATGTCTATTTCCATATTTAATTTACCATCTTCACTAAAAATTGTAGCTGAAATATTTTACTTGTTCTACAGGTTCTCCATTCACAATGCAGTTGATATTTTCAGTATCTCTGCCTATCTTCATTGTCTTTACTTGTTATTGCTGATTTTCATACCAAATTTAGTACAACAGTTATTCAGGGAATCTTGCAGACTTGTACTGGATTTATTAAGGAGTATAACATTGCATAAAGTAAAGAGCTGAGATTAACATCTCCAATTTTGATATCAGATTTAATACTGCTTTCCTTCATAGCATGATCCATATAGATAATGAATAACAGAGGGGATAATGTACATCCTTGTTTGACACCAGATTTAATATGAAACCATCTTCCTGTACTTCCTTCAGTTGTAACTCCTGACTTACAACTCAAATAACGACTAAACACAGGAAAACTTCACTTAATATGATTAATTAAATCCATCAATTAATGCATGCTAAGCAAAATTGCATTAAGCAAATACAATGAATAATAGGAATAATAATAATTCATCCATCAGTTAGCATACATTTTTAAAACAAAATTTAAAGTATAAGCCATATTAGAGAATAAAATCAAAATTAATAAAAATCAATTGCTTAAATTTTTATTTAATGTCTAAACATTTGATTGAGCTACTTTTTTACAAAAAAAATTAAGTGAAGATGTTTGAATAGTGCTAGACTTTTTCATCTTGTCATGCAATTTACAATAGCTGCAGATCGCTTTATCAAGATTTCAGCGGACTTCGAAGCTTCGTTCCATATCAAACAAAATATCCTTAGCATGCTCAATGTGATTGAAAACTAGCTCAATTTCTTTTGCAGTTAGCTTCTTAGTCATAACATTCTCTTCTTGTTCACACTCCTTATCTTCTTCATATGCATGCTATTCTTCTAGTTGAAGGAGATCATTCTCGCTTAACTGTTCTGAATGGGAATCGCATCTTCATTATCCTGTTCATTAAATCCATATTCTTTTTTTTCTTTATTCAAATCCATATTGAAAAATTGTGCTGATTTCTTCAATAATATTAGATCTTGGATTTTGCACATGATAAACTAACATAGGCTTCAGTTTAAAACTGCCTTCTGCACTACCCCCCTAATAAAAGTGTAGATGATTTTCAGATACTTTGTATCCTGGATGAGATGCTTCAGTTTTAGCTAGGAAAGTTTTTGTTGGCATACTCTTCCAAAAGAAATCAGTTTTACTGACATTGAATATTTGACAATTGTCATAATCACCCTCCTGAATTATCCCTTGCAATTCCTTTTTATCCTTTCCCTTCAGGTAATTTGGCTGCAGAATCTTTATCAGCACTAGCAGATTCTCCAGTTATTCTTACATTATGCAGTCCAGCTCTATTTTTAACATGGGCAAACCATTATAAAATTGCAGTAAAGCTTTCACATTCCTCTTGAAATTTGGTCTTTTTCAATGATGTAAAATTATTGAGAGCTTTTGCTCATGAATATTCCTTGCACTAAGATGTATTCTTTTTTGGTTACAATTCTCAATCCAGAGTGATTAGAAGACGTTTCATCTCAATCATTAAATGGCTAATGGCAACTTCTCCTTGTTCTTTGTATTCTTTGCTCTTATTTAATATAGTCCAAATTATAGACTTGCTGTATCCCAGGTCTCGCACAATCATCACATTACTAGTGCCACTTTCATGTTTCTTAACCCGGCGTTAGTAAGGTGGGGTGTCACAGACCCCAAAGACTTTAAATTCACTATAACTGCGACATCCCACCTTACTAACACCGGGTTAATGACTTCCAGCTTTTCCTCTAGTATAATTACTTTTCTTCTCTTTTTATTACTGCCACTTTCTTTATCAGTCTTTCTCTTTTCCATATCAGGTGTTGAATATAATAAAACCTTATAGGTATCTAAATTAAAGCAAAATGAAGGAAAAGTGATTGAGCAAGAGAATAGAGTTTGCATGTGTGCTTACAATGATAGCTTTGATTCAACTGCCAAGAATCGCCGGCCACTGCCCACTACATTGACAAGTTTTGCTGCTCACTGTAGATTAAAGACAAAAAATTTTGCATAACGTAAAAAAAATTGCGTTAACTGATTAATCACTTAATACAGGAAATAGTATCATTTTACTAATTATTGTGCATATCGTATTTGCATTAAGTAAGGTTTCCTATATTGCTTGATATAATGCCCCATTGACACCATATAACTTTACCATTTCCAATAGCTTTTCTCATGGCACCTTGTAACATACTTTTTGCAGGTACAAAAATTAAATACAAATCTTTGTTATATTCCCATGATTTCTCAACTATTTGTCATAAAGTGAAAATCTGATACTGATAGCGATTATATGCTGTCAGGATCGAGCTTGTTCTTCACCAAGCTTCCCTACCACAATCCTTTGTATGCCTGTTGAGTGTTTTTTTTTTTTTTTTTTTTTTTAACCAGAGTGATGTCATTGACTGTTTCATTTAGCAAATTTTCGAAGTAATTACTCCATACGTCAAGGATATCTTTTTCTCCAGTTTTCATGTCACCTTTATCATCTCTAATTCCTTTTACAACATTCTTTCCTCAATTTCTGAACTTTTTCAAACAATCTCCAGAATATTTTGCACCTTCCTGATATTTATTTTCTATGTTCTTACCAAAATCTTCCCATGACTTTTGTTTAGTAGTTTTACAGTGTTTAGCTTTCTTACATTTGTGTCTGTATTCTCCAGTTTTCAGGTCACCTTTATCATCTCTAATTCCTTTTACAGAACTCTTTCCTTTATTTCTGAGCTTTTTCAAACAACCTCCAGAATACTTTGCACCTTCCTGATATTTATTTTCTATGTTCTTACCAAAGTTAATAGTTTTACACATGGAAAGCTATCGCATGGAAGGCTCCCCAATATAGTAAAATGAAGTTGAAGTTGTCTAGACAATTAAATAGTCTAACTTTCCTAAAACACTGCCAGGATAATCAGGTAATCCCAAACTGTGTAAAATTCAAGCACCGTTTTGTTTCACAAAAAGCTCTCCGTATATATATAACCATGCCAGCTACGCAATACTTCGCGAACAAATCACTGCCATGCGGTTTCTCTTAGCAGACATTAACGAAGCTATTCGTGCCTCCAAAGAAGAGCTTTCGTGCACTTTAAATCACGAGCTTTGGTCAATTTTACATGACATCTTGTGTACCGCTGCAGACAAAGAATTTGAAAAAAGAAAAAATATGAGGACGAACAGATGAAAAAATTCGAAAAATTAAAAAAGAACTCTGCCATCAATCCAAAACTTCCTACCGACACCGTAATCAACCTTTCTTCAGTCATCCTGAAGCACTGAACGTGCTTTCATGTTGCCACAACTTCGCCATTGCTCCCAGAAAAATACCTAGTGAGGATATTATGATCCAGATCGAACGCGGAATCCGCCACCTTCCACATCAAATCGCCAACAGTGTAAGACTGGATGTAGCTTGTGTCCTCTCCAAAGCAAGACCACCAAAAACCAACATATCCAACAAGGAATATAAAGCTCTGCAGGAAATGAGGAATAATAAAGAATTAGTTATCACCAAAGCAGATAAGGGAAATGCAACTGTAGTACTTAACCAAAAGGACTACAAAGGTAAGCTTAATGCTCTTCTATTAGATCGGGCTATTTACCTCCCTATCGAATACAATTCCACCAACTCACAAATTAGAAAACTTCACAGGATCCTTAAGAAAGTCACTTCTTGGTCTGTAGATTAAAGAAGCTGTTCAACTCTATACCCCCTTCCCCGTATTTACGGACTCCCAAAAATACAAAGAAAATGTGCCATTACTTCCCATAGTGGATGGCATTGATTCCCCCACATACAAATTAGCTAAACATTTGGCCAAAGAGCTCACACACTATACTGGCAACACACCATCATACATAAAAAACTCAGCCCACTTCAAAGCCAGCATAGAAAACCTTATACTCCAACATACTGACATAATTTGGCAGAGAAAATTCTACAAACAAATAGAGGGGACAGCCATGGGTTCACCACTCTCCCCACCCTTAGCCAATTTCTTTATGGAGACCTTTGAAGAAAAACCCTTAGCCTCTGCCCCACAAAAACCAACCATATGGCTTCGCTACATTGATGATATGTTCGCTATTTGGCCACACGGCTCCGAAACACTCCTCTCCTTCTTAACACACTTAAACAACCAACCCCTCAGAATCAAGTTCACCCTGGAAAAAAGAGTGAAAACAGCCTCCCTTTCCTAGACACACTAGTCGCCTGCCAGCCTGATGGAACCTTGGTTTTCTCAGTTTATAGAAAACCCACCCATACAGGCAGATACATTCACCAACAATCCCACCACCCCCTCTCACAATAATATGGAGTGGTGAAAACACTAAAACAGGGCTAATCAGTTCAAACGACAAGACCCTAAAAGCTGAACTAAATCACATCCTCAACACTTTCTTAGTCAATGGCTAACCCCCCCCCCCGATAAAATCCAAAAAATCTAAAAAATATGAAAGCCTACACAGCCCTCCTCCACAACAAGGATTACTCTAAATCCATCACCATTCCCTACATCCAAGGCACCTCGGAAAAAATTACCAAAATCTTAAAAATACATGACTTGACCTCCTGTTACAGACCATACAGAAAATTGGCATCCCTTATCCGCTCCACTAAAGACCAACCACTTCCCCTAGACCTACCTGGCGTATACCAGGTCCCTTGCAGCTGTAAACTGTCGTACTTTGGCCAAACAGACAGGACAGCAAATATCAGAATTTCTGAACACAAGGACTACATCCGTTTTCACAAGTACAGTCATTCTCGTCTTGCAGACCATGCTCTGGATACACGCCACAGAATAAGGTAGAAGAAAGCTACAGTAATACACCGTAGCAAATACAAATTCGAAAGACTATTTATGGAATCAGCCTCAGCCCTAAGAAACTCTCCAAACCTCAACAAATTTGGCTGTATGCAACTGTCCCAAATTTGGGAGGCTTACGTCAGCAGACCTTCAGCCCAATGGCCAAGAACATGTACTTAGCCCACCATCAGGACTTTTAGGAGAACAATAGCTTCATCTCTTCATTCTCAGTTACTGGGTTGTAGTGCCTACGTGCACGTGCCTTTTTTTGTAAGTTCCTTTTGAAGATGGCAACGTGACGTTGCCGAAATATCAGAAATATTTATTAAAGTGTAATTTAATTTATATTCGTATCTACGTTGTTCAATTCCTTAAGTGATTTAATAATAATACTAAATGTATTTCTTCTTACAGTTACAATTTCATATACAAGAGAATAAACAACGTATCTTTTCTTTTTCGGTTTTTTCTCGAAATGCAACGACTTAATTTTTTTTTGTATTTGTTTTAATTATTAGTAATTTCAATGGCATTTCTAATTGTTAATGGATGCAAGATATCTAACCAAATATAAAATTGATGAGAACAAAAACAATGAAATATCTTATTTTTAAAAACAAAAGTATATTTTTAGGGATGAAGCATTACTAGAAGAACAGAGTTTGTAGAAATTATTTTCATGATAATTTCACCAGCTAGACTTGAACATAATTATGTTAAAAGATATTTTTATGAAAAAATTGTTATTAAATAACATAAATATAGGAAAAAGTACTTCAAATAGTTGCAAAATTTTTCTATATAGATAAATGCATATTGACATGCTTAGTTTTAGATGCATCACTCTTCTTTTATGAACCACCAAAGATGTTCAACTGCATTACCTTCTTAGCAGTTTTAAGAATGATTTTTGAAATATCAAAGTTGATATATAATACTAAAAAAACTCAACCTTAGCTTAAAAAAATGCAGAATTGGCATACTACTTTTTTTTATACATTTCTAAAAAATAGTATGGCATTCATTAGATATTAAATAGTCTAAACTTTTATATATTCATTAACTACTGTAAAATAGTTCTGTATATGCAAAATGTGCTACTATACTGTGTGTATATATTTAATGTCAATACTCCTCCTCCTCATGAATACAAGAATTTGCTCCTATATTTTAATACACGTACCACAGGCTTTATTATTTACCTGTATTAGATTTCAATAAGTTGAAACTAGAGATATATGCAATAAGAAAAATCTCCAGACACTCCAAAATACAATTTTAAAAAAAAAAAAAAACATCAACAAAATTCAAATACACTGAATCATCTAGTGTGTCAGCTGTAAACATTCACTATTATGCAAAATTTTTAAATGGTAACTAACATAGTGTAGGTCTGATACATTGCATAAATCATATGAAAGACTTCCAATTATGATGTATGATAAAGCCTTAATTTCTGTTTAGGATGCCTTGATAACACACAATTCAACATATAATGAATTTAGTTTAATCCTTTATCCAAGTGTGAGCAAACAAAGTTTGTGCTTGAAAATATCTTCAGGACTGAGGAAAGGTAGTGCAAACACCAGGCAACTTGAAGCAAAGGTGGACCAAGCTATCATCACTCCTATCTCAGTAGGGATATGTATAATGTTATGTATAATTACGGATATGTATAATGTTATGCAGTAAAGGAAGGGCCACTACTCAGACCAGTTTCGACCTTTATTGAGGTCTCGTCAGTGGGAGCAAGGCCCAGAGGTGGAGATACCAAGGCAGAAGCAATGGAGAGGTCATCTTTACTAATAGGAGTTGCCAAAAGATGTGTCACCTTGTTATTAAATTACTCTGGATTTAGAGAAAGATGTTGAAAGTTTATTTTACACTTGGTTAGACTATAATGAATAGTTTACATATCTGTAAGGATATGTAAACTAAATCCATAGTTTACATTATACATATCCGTAAGGAGATGTGTTTTGCATTATGGGAGATACTGAGATAGGAGTGATGACAGCTTGGTCCACCTGTGCTCCGAGTTGCACTACCTTTCCTCAGTCCTGAAAATATTTTCAGGCACAAACTTTGTTTGCTCACACTTGGATAAAGGATTAAACTAAATTCATTATAGTCTAACCAAGTGCAAAATAAACTTTCAACATCTTTCTCTAAGTCCAGAGTAATTTAATAATAAGGTGGCACACCTTCTGGCAACTCCTATAGGTAAAGATGACCTCTCCATTGCTTCTGCCTTGGTATCTCCATCTCTGGGCCTGGCTCCCACTGACAAGACTTCAATAAAGGTCGAAATCGGTCTGGGTAATGGCCCTTCCCTTAATGCATAACATTATACATATCCGTAATGAGATGTGTTTTGCATTATGGGAGATAGTGAGATAGGAGTGATGATAGCTTGGTCCACCTTTGCTCCGAGTTGCACTACCTTTCCTCAGTCCTGAAGATATTTTCAGGTGCAAACTTTGTTTGCTCACACATGGGATAAAGGATTAAACTAAATTCATTATAGTCTAACCAAGTGCAAAATAAACTTTCAACACAATTCAACAGATTTTGAAAGTCTGTAATGTAATATAAGGTGGTTTTCCAGGTAAGGAATTCATATCATGCTCTATGAAGATGCATGGAAGAAAATAAGGCCCATTCATTCTTCCTTTTGTATTCAATAACATATGGTAAGTTGTATCCTATTGTACATTATACTGTGGGCAGGCTTATGGTTGCATGGAAGCCTTGCTCCAGAAACAAAACATGGAACATTTCATTTGGCCATCCAGACCAACAAAAAATTATAAATCAATTCAAAATTTATGTTCACTATGAATAATTCCAATTACATCTGCCCACATAAACACAAAGTGAATAATGGATAACCAATCTTGAAGCATAATCTCATATTTATTTTGAATTTCAGTATCCAAAAATGATAATTTCATTTTATCAAAATGAGAATAAATTAGTAACTTTAGCCCCTAATGAAATGCATGTGTTGAAAATATCTGAGACCAGAACTCTCAAATGTAATGTGTTATTCTATCATCTGCATTCTTTTCCTTTTAGGTATAATGGTTGAATTTGGGAAACAGAAACTGAAACAAACAGAACTGCCATCAGTAGGAACATGGAATGTACAGACACTTTAGATGTCAGGAAAATTAGGACTGGCGGAGATGTGATGGACATCGTCAGGAGAGATAAATGGATGTGAAGTCATATGTTCAGGGCATGACACCAAGTCGAGGCAGGAGTTGGCTTCCTTCTTAACAAAAGAGCTAGAGAGGCACTGTTAGGATCAAACCAGTCAATGAACAAATCATAGTAGCAAGATTTCAAG
The DNA here is from genome assembly GCF_054136105.1 of Typopeltis vanoorti. NCBI lineage: Eukaryota > Metazoa > Arthropoda > Arachnida > Uropygi > Thelyphonidae > Typopeltis > Typopeltis vanoorti. The sequence goes on along the minus strand of NC_143559.1, from coordinate 27,837,055 downwards.
CAAAACCATTTAATATATCAATAGTCCAGATATATGCACCCACATCTGACAGCACAGATGAAGATACCGACTTATTTTACAAAGATCTGACAGAGACAATAGAAACAATACCAAAGCAAGATGTACTAATTATTGAAGGAGATTGGAATGCCAAAGTCAGAATAGATAATGATTGTTGGGAAAATATGGTTTCAGAGAAAAAAATGAACGAGGTGAAAAAATGTCAGAATTTGCTGTGGACCACAAGATGATGATCTGCAACACAAGATTCCAACAAAAGGACTGTAGAAAATGGACGTGGCAATTAAATGATGGGAAAACCAAGAATATGATCGATATGATTACTTAAAAGAAGATGGATAACATCAGTACAGCAGTGTCGAACTTTTCAAGGAGCAGATATAGACTCAGATCATAGTTTAGTGATTGCAAACATCAAGTTGAAATTAAAAAGAAAATGTAAACCCCATCATCAGAAATGAAGAGATACAGAAAGAATGAAGCAGAAATAGGAATAAGGTACAGAACAGTGTTAAAAGAGAAACTTAAAAGTATGGACAAGGAAAAAAAATTCGAATCTAAGAGTGAAAGGAGTAATCAAGGAGATGGAAGATGCAGTTGAAGAAACAGTATCAGAAGAAGTGCATTACACAAGAAACACTGAAGTTAGTACAGGAGAAAAGAATGTTGAAGATACATCAGAACAAATAGAGGAACAATATAGAAGAAAGTGTAATGAGGTGAAAAAGAGTCAGAATGGATAAGATGAAATGTTTAGAAGCCGAATACAATAATATAGAACAGCACTATGGAGAAAACTTTTATGGAGAGCATAAAACTAGGGAGGTGTACAAAATGATTAGAACCATTAATAGAAAGAAGGTGGCAATCAAAACAGACAACAATCTTCTTCTTCATCATCTTCATCAAATTCCTGCCATGTACCCTCAAGGGGTGTACAGGATATGATAGTACTACATGAAAAAAATTACATCATTATTAATTTCCTATCTACAATTTTCCTCCAAATCAGCCTGTTACTTGTCAACACTCCAACATTATCAGATCTTATATTTCTATCGTCTAAAGCACTTTGTACCGTATCAATACACCTATATCTTGGTCTTCCTCTGGGTCGTTTTGCTGGCAACCTGGCAGAGAACACTTGTTTTGCTAATCTTTCCTCGCCCATTCTGTTTAAGTGACCATACCATCTGAGATTAGCTCTGCTAACGCATTCCTGGATGCTGACAATGCCAAGTTCTTTCCTAATATCCTTGTTTTTAATATGATACTGCCATTGATGCCATCTGTTCAGGCCTATAATCTTTCTCAGGACTCTCATATCTGTGGTCTCTAGTCTTTGGTCAAGTGTTTTACTTCTGACCCAGCTCTCAGATCCATAAGTTAGAACTGGTTTGAACACTGTCTTGTATACAGCTAATTTAGTGTTCCGACTAATTTCTCTCTTATTCCATATGAATTTATTCAATTGACTTCCCACCATACCAGCTTTGCTGATTCTGTTCTCTATTTCTATATTTAATTTACCATCTTCACTAAAAATCGTGCCTAAATAGCTGAAATGTTTTACTTGTTCCACAGGTTCTCCATTCACAACACAGTTGACATTTTCAATGATTCTGCCTATTTTTATTGTCTTTGTTTTTTTATTGCTGACCTTCATACCATATCTATTACAACAGCTATTCAGTTTAGTCAGAGAATCTTGCAGCCTTGTAGCGGATTTATTTAGAAGTATAACATCATCTGCATAAAGCAAAGAGCTGACATTAACATCTCCAATTTTGATATTATGTTTAATACCACTTTCCTTCATAATGTGATCCATATAGATAATGAATAACAGAAGGGATAATGTACATCCTTGTCTCACACCAGATTTAACATTAAACCATCTTCCTGTACTTCCTTCAATTCGAACTGCTGACTTACAACTGAAATAAAGACTAAGTATTGCTTGATATAATGCCCCATTGACACCATATAACTGCACCGTATTGAATAGCTTCTCTCTTGGCACCTTATCATTTGCCTTTTCCAGATCGACAAAACTTAAATACAGATCTTTGTTATATTCCCATGCTTTCTCGACTATTTGTTGTAAAGTGAAGATCTGATCCTGACAGCCTCTATTTGGCCTGAATCCAGCTTGTTCTTCACCAAACTTTTCTTCCACAATTCTTCTCAACCGTTTCTCAAGTATACTTGCATAGATCTTGCCAGGAACACTCAGTAGGGAAATACCTCTGTAATTCTCGCATTCAGTTTTATTTCCCTTTTTATATATGGGTACTATGAGAGCTCTACTCCAATCATCGGGAATTCGTCCCTCTGTCCAGGCTTTCTGAACTATACAGTGCAGCCACTGTAAGACTCTTATACCACCATACTTCAGCATTTCTGGTCGAATATCATCTACTCCTGCTGCCTTTCCACATTTCAAGCCTTTGATGGCTTTTTCGACTTCAAGTATGGATATGTATTCCTGACTGCATGCCTGGTCAGTGTTTTTTACCGCTGTGCTGTCATCACTGTTTGTTTCATTTAGCAAATTTTCAAAGTAATTACTCCATACTTCAAGGATATCTTTTTCTCCCATTTTCATTTCACCTTCATCATCTCTAACTCCTTTTACAGCATTCTTTCTTCCATTCCTAAGCTTCTTCAACAACCTCCAGAATATTTTGCCACCTTCTTGATATTTATTTTCTATGTTCTTGCCAAAGTCCTTCAATGACTTTTGTTTAGCTAGTTTTACACAGGACTTTTACACAAGAATGTTTAGCATTCTTGCATTTTTCTCTATATTCTCTAAGAGCACAAGCTGCATTATTTGACAGGAACTTTTGGTATGCTTCCTTCTTTTCCTTCACTGCCTCTTTAACTTCCTGTGTCCACCAGGGAGTTCTGATTTTTTTTATCCTTACAGACAACCTCACCACATGCCTCTCTGGCAGAATCAATGTTTTCTTCAGAGTTTGCCACTGAATCTCCAAGGTTTGATTCCTGTTCTCAAACTCTTTCATTTTTTCTTCAATAATCTTTGTGTATTTTAGTCTACAGCTCACATCTGAGAGCTGCTCAACTTTTATTCGCTTTAAAACTTTCTTACATGTTATTCTTTTCAATATGAAATTCAATTTTATCCTGCTCAAGACTAAATAGTGATCACTTCCAATTTCAAATCCTCTGTACACTCTGGTGTCCTGCACCAGGGAGAAAACATCACTATCAACAATAACATAGTCAATGAGACTTTTCTTATTCCTAGCCTCTTCTCTCCATGTGAATTTGTGCTCACTTTTATGTTGGAACATGGTGTTAGTAATAACCAGTCCATGTCCTGAGCAGAAATCCAACAGGTATTTGTCATTATTATTATTAGCTTTGCTCTTTTCTCCAAATTTTCCCAAAATATTTTTGTGTCTCACAATCATTTCCTACTCTGCTATTTAGATCCCCAACAAGGACCAACTTTTCATTTTTCATTGTGTCAGTTACTTTTTCTAAAGCCTCAAAAAATTCCTCCACTTCTACCTTAGTAGAACCTTCTGTGGGACCATAGGCACAAATAAGTCTCATTGTCCAGTTCCCCATTCTCATATTTGCCCACATTACTCTACTTGAGACTGACTGCCATTCAAGAAGATTAGCCTCGTATTTTGTGTTGAATACTATGGCTGCTACTCCTTTTCCTTGATTGTCATTGCCTGAATATAACATTTTGTATTTATTGCTCAGAAAGATCAAACGGTTTTTGTCTTTTTTGTTTCAGTCACCCCTATTATGTCAATCTGGTACTTATCTAATTCCTCAGCTAGCTCCATTTCTTTGCCATTCAGGCTTCTTATGTTGATAGTACCGATCTTTAACTCTGGTGATGTTGAGTTGGGGTTTGTTTTCAGATTTGTTCCAGTAGCTGACTTTTCGCTGTTCGCCCTGGTTCCCTGGCGAAAACAACGGGGGCCTTGTTTAACCGGGCGACGCCCCAGCCGGCATGAAATTTTGTCATGTTGTACCATCATTTTTTATTTCGGTTTAACCAATAAGAATACAATTTGGTCGGCTAATCCCAAATTGCCAGCCCATCCTCGTTCGTTCAGTATCAAAGTAGATACCCAACAGGGTGCACCACGAGAAGGTGAGGATTGGACATTAGGTCAGAAGCCCTGGTCGGTTCTCCGCATTCCTTTAAAGGCTATGTGGAGGTCTCCTCTCAGTTATACAGCTTTCACCCTTAAGCACCCCTGGAATCATCTGGAATTTAACTTTCAAAATTGTGCAGTGTAGCCACCATTAAAATTTCATGCCTCCATATATGAGCATTACTTGTCAAATATCATCTGTGCTTGTATTTTACATTGTACATTTTATGCGTTTCATTGCTTTTTCTATCTAAGCACCAATATGTACTCCTGTTAACTTTCCTCGAATATTTTCTACAACTGTTCTGTCACTGTTTGTTCTATTTAAGTTTTTCAAAGTAATTCCTTCCGACATCTAGAATACCTTTATCTTCAGTTCAAGTACTTTTTATCACTTGATTCCTTTCATAGTACTCTTTCCTTCATTTCTAAGCTTCTTGAATTGGAAGAAAGATTACCAGAATATTCTGCTATTATCCTGATATTTATTATTACATGACACTTCCAAGGATTCCAAAGATCAAGGGAGGACACCTACTCTACAACTCTGTCTCCACCACTCAATCCACCAACTACAAACAACGAGCTGTAACTATTTTCATCATCTACACTGAAGGCATCTACTGCCAACCACCACCACCGCTAGTCTTTTCACAAACAATCACAAACATCCATGCCCATGGCAGGATTCGAACCCACAGCCTTTTGGCTGGAGAGCAGATACGCTAACCACTCGGCCAACCAGGCAGACAATCTTCTATATTCTTACTGAAGTCTTCCCATGACTTATTTAGCTACTTTTACACATAATTTAGCTCTCTTACAATTTTCTGTGTATTCTTTTAGGACATCTGCAAATGTATTTCCTAGGAACTTTCAGTATGCTTTCTTCTTTGCCAAGTTGCCTCTAACTTCTTGTGTTTCCCATAGTGTTCTTATTCTGCTATCTTCACAGACAACTTCACCACATGCCTCACTGGCTGAATTAATGTTCTTTTCAGCATTTTCCACTGAGACTCCAAGGTTTGGATCTTTTTTCAAATTGTCATTTTTTTTTCTTCAATGATGCTTATATAGTTGAGTCTACAGTTCACCTATGAAAGCTGCTCAAATTTAATTCTTAAAACTTTTCAAGTATTGTTCTTTTCCAAGTGATATTCATGAACCAGTATTAAGATATCACTATCAACAATAACAATCAATGAGACTTTTTATACTTCTTGTGTCATCTCTCCATGTGAACTTCTGCACATCTTTATGATGGGACACAGTGTTAGTAATGACTAGTCTGCATCCTGAACTGAAATCCAGGCAGATACCTACCATTATAAGACTTGCCCTTTTCTCAAATTTTCTGAAAAAACTTTTCTCAAGGCTTGGTGGGATTCATTTGCTCCTCTGTAGTTTGGATCTCAAACAAGGAGCAGCTTTTCCATTTTCTTTATGTTAGCTATCTTCTCTAATGACTCAATATATTCCTCTACTTCTTCCTTAGAACCTTCTGAAGTTTGCCCAATGACTACATGAACTTGACTTTTAATCAAGAAATTTATCATCATGTTTGGTATTGAATGTTATCACTACTCCTTTCTTTCTTTCTTTGATCATTATTGCCTGAATATAACATCCTATATTTTGTGTAATCTCACTTGTTTTGGTCTCTCAGTAACACTAATTATGTCCATGTGGTACTTTTCAAGTTTTTCTGAACATTCAATATCCTTTCCATCAAATACTCCTTATGTTGATGGTTCCTATCTTCGATTCTCCTGATGTGTTTGGTCGAGTAGATGACTATTCACTCTGATTCTCTGACTAAACAGTAGGAGCCCTGTTTAACCAGGAAACCCAAACCAGCAATGAAACAGCTTAAATAGTTTAAGATGGTAAAGTTATTACATTAATGGTATTTTAGGTATTCTGAAGCAGAGTTGTAATACATATTATATGAACCATTAAACGGTTAATTAGAATTACACATTATTTATTAAAAAATCTAAGACAAAAATCATGAACTTCATACTCATTTAAAACAGAAAACCATTCTTCAAGAAAGTGACTTATACAGTTACCTTTGCTTGACTAGAAGGAACTCCTAATCCTGTAGCATACATGAAACCTAAAAGCTGATACAAAAATATAACTTGGTAAGCATCAAGTTATAAATAAAATTCACAATGTCATGAAATGATAAACACTCAATTGAGAATATCATTATTATTTTTAATAATAATAAAAATTCTAAAGATTTTTGTAAAGTGATAATTTGAGAACATATACAAAGCAACAGCCTGTGAAAATAGTCTGTCATCTTAACAACACTAGTAGATAGAAAGCTGCTGTAAAGCAATAAGAAAACTTCACTATAACAAACTCCTCCTAAAACAAAAAAAAATCCCAACTAAAGTCACACATATGCCATTTTAAAGAAAATTCAGTATAGTAAACTATCCACTACAATAAACAATTCCAGCAATTTATAGGAGTATGACAGCATATGGTGTGGAATCAGCTTGGTAAAAATTTACAGTGAAAGTCTAATTTCTGTTGTTGATAGGAATCTGGAAAATCCGTAATGAACTTATTATTATTATAGAACACCTCCAGGGAGTCCAAAGACTCATCAAGGGAGGACACCTACTCTACAACTCTCCGTTTCACACCACTCCACCAACCGCAACTACCTTCACCATCTACCGCCGACCACCACCACTAGTACTTCACAGACAAACATCCATGCCTGTGGCGGGATTCGAACCTGCAGCCTTTTGGCTGGAGAGCAGATACGCTAATCACTCGGACAACCTGGCCAGCATTATGTAATCTGAAAGATGTTAAGAAAGGAATGTCCTAATTATGGGTAGTATATTTCACTAAATATCACTTATGGTTGCTGTGATATCACGTGTAATTAACATAATTATTGCCAGATGAGCATTATAAATGATATTCTTCTGTACTATCTAGGTTTCCTTTTTTCTCATATACCATCAGCAAATGAGAGAAACCTATCACACACATTAGTGCTATGAAAGGTTTAGATCAGTGTTTTCCAACATAGGGCATACGCCCCACAGGGAGACAATTTGAATATTTTGGCGAGCAATTAGAAAATGATGTTGCATTTGTCACCTCATCACCACTGTCAGCAATAAATTATCGATGTTGCAACCCGGACTTCCCGAGAAAAAAAGCTGCAAACACTAGTAGAGCAGTCAACAAATATTTGGTGGCATAAGTGTGTTAAGGTTAGATCATAGCACTGTCATTTCTGAAGAGTAAACAGTGCCAATTTAACATTGTGCAGTTTTTGTTGTAGAAACAACGAGGTAAGTTTGTTTAATTTTTGTATGTATTTGTTGGTGTTTTTTTGGTGCAGACCTTTTTTTTATGTAAAATTTTTACATGTTGTTAGTTCTCTGGCTAAATAAGTGTGAGGTAACTGATGCTGCTGTATGTGTTATTGCAGATCACCTGAGCAAAATGGCCTGCGATTTAAATGACAGATTTTCTGATTTAAAAGAAATTTATTTTCCATCTTGGATAACTCAGCCAATGCTAGTGGACTTAACTGTTGTAGCTATGCAGTATCGAGAACTCTCAGATGCAAAACGATGAGTCTATTAGAACTTTATTCAACATAAAGGGAACAATGGCATGGCATTATGACAAGACAGAAACGAAATACCCAAATTCAACTAGTTTTGCAAGAAAATTAGTGTTGCCCTTCCCCTAGTCATATTTAGTTGAATGTGACTTTAGTGCTGTAAATGACTTGTGTTTTCTGAAAAAAGAAATCATTGGGATATCACAAACTGTGGGAATTTGAGATTGAAATTGACTAAATTAGTACCTCAAATAAAAACTCTTTGCAGCAGACATCAAGCTCAAGGAACACATTAATTTGGATTTTATTTTTACAAGTGGAGTTCGATTTATGCTTTATAATATACTAAGTGTAATATAAAATTTATATTCAACGAAGAAAGTCAAATTAAAAACAGTTTTACCTATGTTCCTTTTTTATTTGAGGTACTTATTTATATTATAATTTTTCAGAACTTGGTTAACTATTATGCTGAAGAGGGGATCAAAATCTTTGAGGCATTGAGGTGGGGCATGATCCAAAAAAGGTTGGGAACTAGTGGGTTAGATAAACCACATACTGCTCTAGAGACCAAATTAGGTATTTCTGATGTCCTTTCAAGCTCCTAATAAACAAGGTGGTGATGGCAATGAAATTTATATACTACACAACAGTCCCAACAAGTAATGTGTTGGCTGAGTACAAGTGGCATCAACATTCTAATGGAAATTTGCTGTTTTAAGGATACTTGTGACATAAGACTGAATGATATATGCATGTAAACACAAGAAAGATATTTCATTAACCAAATATTTCGGTCTGGAAATAGCAGACCATCTTCAGTGGTATTACAAGAACAGTTTTAAAAAAAATACAAGCTAGAATACTAACAATAGATCGTTAAAAATAGAACATGCCGGGTGATGTTATATCACTAAGTATGAAAAAGAATATTTTCAAGTAGAGACACAATTGAAAAAAAAAAAAAAATTAATGAGTAATCTTGATTCGACTTTCCCAGATTTTTGATATAGATATACAGTCATTACGATTTAGGTTGGGACGAAGGAGCAAGGCCTCCACGCTTTCAAACAAACAAACAAAGTTTCAATACGTCGAGTGCCTATTCCTTATATCTTCGGTATTTCAGAACCTATCGCAAGAATTTTAAAGAAATATGATTTAACAGCTACATATTCTCCTATTAACAAATTCTCCTATTAACTCAACTTTATCTCTTCCTGGAGTTTATCAAATTCCTTGCAACTGTGATCTCTCCTATTTTGGACAGACTGGACGTTCTCTTGAAAAAAGATTCCAAGAACATCAATCCTCCATTCTTCACAACAAACCTGAAAAGTCTGGATTGGCTCAACACAGGATTGAAACTAACCACAGCATCTTTTGGTCCAGGACTTGCCTCTTGCATAGATCCCGTTATAGGTTTGAACGTTTGTTCAAGGAAAGTGTGGAGGCCTTGCTCCATCGTCCCAACCTAAATAGTAATGACTGTATATCTATATCAAAAATCTGGGAAAGTCTAAAAGATTACTCATTAATTTTTTTTTTTTTTTCAATCATGTCTCTACTTCAAAATATTCCTTTTCCTACTTAGTGATATAACATCACGCACCGTGTGTTCTATTTTTAATGATCTATTGTTAGTATTCTAGCTTATATTTTTTAAAACTGTTCTTGTAATACCACTGAGGATGGTCTGCTATTTCCAGACCAAAATATTTGGTTAATTAAATATCTTTCTTGTGTTTACGTGCATATATCATTCATTCTAATGGAAACTGAAAGAATTCCTCTTTCTTATCAACAAATCAAGGGCGATTAATTATATAAATTGCTGCCTTGATGTTACTATAATTCAGATCTAAAATTAGATCAGAGTGATTTGATTGAATTGTGTTGCTAAATAATAAATTGAACTTAACTGCCAGTGTTCACTGCATTGCATAACTGGTTTTGATGTTTTATTTAACTTCCTGAATCATCTCATACCATAAATAATTATGCATTTTACTTATTTTTTACCTTAGTAGCTAGAACATTATTACATGACAGAATGTCTCTGCAAGAGTTTGCAGAAACATGCCTGCTTGACTGAGTGATTAGGATATACTATTCTGTATCAGGTTGTGTTGGAATTCCACCATGGGCATGGATATTTTATGAATGTCTTTTGAGAAAGTACCATTTTTGGTGTTTTGGAGAAGGATTTACAGATTAGATAATCCTTAATCCTACTGATAGTACTATAAGTTAACAGTCTTGCACATGGTAGGATTCACCCATGCAAAAAAAAAATATATATATATATATATATATATTTATTTATTTACTTGCATTACAGAAAAAAATATTTAAAAAAATTTTTTTTAAGTCTTCATTATGATTAATGCCAAAGATTATTAACTACACACTTGCTGATGAAGCATGATAACATTAATTATCTGATCACTATGAAGTTTATATGCTAAATATCAGCAGATTCATATCCTACCTTGTGCATAACTGAATGGAGAGAATTTTAATTAGTCACTAGTAACACACTAGAACAAAAAACTGACTAGTTTGTTAAAAAAATTTTAACACTTAACGGATGCTCCAAAAACACAGACAATAAGACATTTTAACATAATCCTCCTTGCCAAAATCAGAATATTCATCCCTTATATTGATAAACTATCCACTAAAACTGCTATCCTGCTTAAGGATCCTAATATCAGGTAGTTTCAATATATTTCAGGTAGCTTCAAAACAATATATATAGTTTTGAAGCCAAACTAAACCATCTGTAGCCTCCTCTCATTTAAACATCCCAGTGGTGTTTATAAGAAACCATATTCCTGTGGTCTAGCCTACATAAGCCAAACAAGCCACAGTTCTGAACTGAGGGGGAAAAAAAAAGTTGGTGACATAGATCATAAGACCACCTATTAATAACAAACAACTGACTGAGATAAAGCCACCATGTCCTATTTAGAAGAAATCTTTTGCTCAACAGATTAAAGAATCTGACAATTTTTCACTCACAAGACTCCTTCAATAAAAATCATGGTTTGTTCCTAAATGAAGGCTGGAAATCACTGTGCAGGACCTCTTAGTATACATCAGAATTTAACATCAACAAATATCTACAGACTCCACAAAGAGACAGCTAACTTATGCTAAGCATTACTGTGGTCTCATTTGTGTTGGATTGTTTTCTTCTAACCATTTATTTATATTTTAGCATCAACTGCGTTCTTTATTTCTCTCATTAAACAGTCCTGAAGAAGCCACCAGATTACAGGTGTGCAATATTAGTAGGTTATATTTTTTTGTTCTAAACATACTAATAACAACTAATTAAAATTTCCTATTACTTAAAGATATGAACATCTACAATGAACATTGTAGATGTTCATATCTTCAAACAATGTGTGCACGTGCACACACACACACAAATGAAAAGAAATCAAGACACATGACGTTTGATTATGTTAAATGCATGCAAATAGATCATAAATATGCTCTTCATCTCTCATTACACTCAGAATTCTCCAACTGTTGCTTTAAGACACTATATCCTAACTGGCTTGAGAACATAATTACCTCAACCTTTAGAAAAATTTTCTAAAAGCTGCAAAAAATACCATATATGTTGCAAAATGTTTTCAAGAGCACCAAAACCAGATTACTAATACTATTGATATATATATGCCTTCTAATAAACTGATCAAAACTATGAAAATGGGCAGGAACATAGAAAACTTCAGCTGCATTCTGAATGGAGATACTACAGAACAAGTAAAATATTTCAGCTATTTACGCACAGTTTTTAGTGAAGATGACAAGTTAAATCTGTAAATATACAACAGAATAAACAAAGCTGGTATGGTGTGTAGCCAGCCTGAATAAATGTTAAGTTAAATACATTTATATAGAATAAGAAAGAAAATAATAAAAACACCAAACTAGCAATACACGAGAAAGAATCAAACCAGTTTTAAGTTATGGATCTGAGAAGTGGGTTAGAGAAGGTAACAGATGGCATCAATGGCAAAATCATTAAAAATGAAGATATAAGAAAAGAACTTGATAATATTAGCATTCAAGAATGTGTCAGCGAGAGCTAATCTAAGGTTGTTTAGCCACTTAAATGGAATGGATGAGGAAAGGTTAGCAAAACAGGTGTTTGATGCCAAGATGAGACCCAGAGGAAGATCAAGAGCTAAGGTGGATTGATTCAGTAAGTGCCTCAGAGACAAGAAATGTTAGATATGACAATACTAGATTGCTCACAAGTAATAGACTAATTTGGAGGAAAGTTGTTGATAGGGGATTAATAATAATGTAAACTTAATCATGTAGTGCTGTCATAGTAACCTGGGCAGCCCTTAGGGGTACATATCAGGAAATTGAAGATGAGTGAGTGTGTGTGTAAACTAGTAATGGTGAGTATTTTAAGAAGAATGTTGGTGACAGATTCATAGAGTAATGAAAATTCATGTTATGGAGGAACGAGCATGCTACAATTGTAAATGAAATATATCAATAACAATTTAACAAACAAGATTTATTGGTAGTTACACTTTTGTCACTTGTTATAAGGGCATAGAGAGAGACAAAATACTAAGAATACTAAAATATTCCAAAGGTGATATATCATGTGCAACCTGTTCACCACTGAAGAACCACAGCTATATGTGCAGCAGTGTTCTCCTACTGGAGTTCAAGAGCTCCACTGAACTACATCCTAAACATCTACTACAAGAAGGTTATATGTATATAACATTAATTTTTTAAAATATTGGTCACAGCTGTATGTTTTGAATCATAATAAAAATTACTAAAAATATTAAAATAAATATCAGCTACAATTTATGGCAGTATCACTTTAAATGTTGATACTGTCTGAACAATTCAAAAAAGTAATGTTTCATGTCTCCATAAAAAAGCTACTGAATAACTTATTGTGAAGATCTTATTCCAGTGAACAAACTTAGTGTAAATGGCATGAGATGCAAAGCTAGATTTACTAGATTTCAAACATTTAATGTCCCTTTAATTCTGACATCAGCTGAGCATGTATGTATCTAAAATAGGACAGGTGAGTGGAGAAAGGCAGCACACATTTTCCTTTCTTGGACACATCAATAGCAGGTAGTACTACTGGTATGATTCTTTTTTTCATCTATCAGAAACCTGTTCACATTATCCATCACAGAAAGTAGGTGTGGTCAAAACACTATCTGTTCTATAGTGTCTAATGGATGAACTAAATAACAAAAACCATGACTGCTAATGAATACAACTAGGATAACATTCAGATTTTTGAAAATTATCAACTCTCAACTTAATTTCAGCTATTAAGAGTGGGCATACTGTATCTTAAAGGGACATCAAAACAGATAGCACAAGTTATTCACAAACATGATCTACATACTGCCTTCAAACCAATTTATAAATTGTCATCCTTTTTCTGTCTACTACCAAGAACAAATCACTTCCATCTTTTTTTTTTTTTTTTTTAACCAGGTAAATGTCACTTGTCTTATTTTGAACAAAATGGCCAAATACAGTTGAGGTCAAAATTAAAGTACACAAAGATATCAGGTTTAAAATCTGACTTCACATCCCATGCTTCAATACTAGTCACAGCTCAGATCCAAACAACTGGACAACCATACTTCTAATACTAACTACTATGCTGTTGACTGAATTTCAAATTTTATAAACTAAATAAATTTCCTTGTTATTATTGCATGTTCTTTAGCCATAAAACAAACATTCTCTTAAATAGACACTTCAAATTTAATTGTCTTTTGATAAAAATGACCTGTGAAATACTGCTTCACCATCCAAATTTAAATTATTAAGACTGTACTCTGGTATCAAAATTCTGAGAGGTGATCATCATAAACTATCCTTAACATATTTTTTATAATGCTATGATAACATATGTGATCTTAATGAGGTATATGCGTTTAGGACTCTTCAAAATTCTTTTGAACACTAATAGCATGTTCTTTAAATACAGCTGTAACCAACTCAACTTATAAAGGCAACTATCAACTTATCTTTAATCAGATAAGTTTAATGGTTAAAGATAAGTTGATAAAGATATCAACTTATCTTTAACCATTTTTAGAACACTCTTTCTGAAGATGCTCTTATAACTGGAGCCAATAATATATATTTTATCATGTGTTAAATGATTATTCAACTTTTAAGCATGCCTAACACACATTTCTCAAAAAAAATATTTTTTTTTTTATCCAATGCTTGAGTGCATCCCAAATGGTGAAGTTTAGTGGCAAGCATATCTGAGAAAGATTATTTATTATTATTTTTAGTATATCACTCCTCCAACACTACCACAGGCCACAAAACTTATAGCAAATCAATGCTACATATGTGCAGGGATCAATAAAAAAAAATCTATTGATGTTTTTTTGAAGAGTAGGAGGTTGTATATGGGGAAGAATATCACTAAGAACAGACAGATGGAATGAAAAATAAACAGGCATATCTGTCTCAACATGTTAGCAATTCAACAGTAAATGGATAATAAGCAGTTCTTGTTCATGTAATACAGGCTTAACAGTTGTTAGAGAAATGATGGATGCCAGTTCTGATGAACAGCATCCTTGGAAATATCTACAGAAAAGATAGCATAAAAACTTACTGACTGTGAGAAATATCATCAGTTAACAAAGAATTTTAAGGTTTTTCATGCACCATCATTGAAGTGATAGCAATATTCCAGTGCCAGGATGATTTCTAGTAAAGAGTTAGCAGATGGATAACTAGATGAAAGGTAATGCCTTGAGCAAAAAAAGTCTTTTGAAAGCCGAGGTTGCTATAGAAGTGGTGTGTTGGGGGATAAGAGTTAGTCCGAGAAGCAATTTGGTCTTGATTGTTGTGCTAACTGTTATTATTGTTAAGGGGATAAGAACTAAGGTCATTTCTGCAAGAGAAAACAATCATGTTTTAGGAGCACCGAAGGTGACTAGGTTGTCATCACTCCACTGAAGAACATTATGGAGGTCAGAGCATAAGGCAATGGTGACTATCATTCCTCTTACTTATATGAGGAATGATAGTCACCATTCCTCATGTAAGTAAGAGGAATGGTGACTATCATCATCAACAAAACTGTGGATATGGTATGAGATTGTTGAGAAAAGGGAAGTTTATGTTTATCAGAAAATGGGATGTTTATGTATATGAAGAAGAGGAGGAGTGAAATAACAGAATCCTAAGGAACACCTGTACTGGTAGGATAATCTCAAGATAGAAAAAATCATCACATGAAGAGTGACCTGACAGTAAATTGGCAATCCAATTACAAATGGATAGGCTAAGATGGTAATCTGCAAAGAAGCTTTTGATGCCATATTCCAGTGTTCCAATATGCCATATTGGAACACTGGAAATGTTCCAATATCAACATAAATTTCTTCAAACCTTTTCATAGCACATGTCCAGAGGTTGACAACCCTAGATCTACTGTGGATCTTACTAGGGGCATCCACGATGATCATTGATTAGTTGACAATTCTCCAGGTGTTGGAGTTGACTGTTAATGACCTTAAATGGAAGGAATAACTCAGTACTTGATAGCAGACCTTTTTTTTTTTTTTTTGTGGAATTGGCTAAATATGAGCTTGCTTCCAAGCAGTAGGTCGGATGATAGCTAAGTGGAATACAATGCAAAGGGAAGGATAATATATTAGTTAAGGGAGCACATTTCTTGAGCACAATTGGTAGAATATGGAAACCATCAAGACCAGAAGCCTTTTTAGTATTCAGATTTTGGATGTTTTTCTGGCAAAAGGTGCAATGTTGAAGATAATTTGCCTTGGTCATCTATTAATAAATTGAATGAGAATACCTTGAGGTGATGTTGGAATAGTGCCTAGGGGTGTGTGTGTGTGTGAGAGAGAGAGAGAGAGATGGACAAAAATTGCATCTAATGACCTCAAGAAAATACTTTTTGCAAGATTAAATTTTCAACATTTAACTATTTCACAAAATCTAACTTGCTTTGTTAATGAGTTTTGCAATTGTTATGGCGCTTCAGTCTGGGCTGCAAATAAAGTTGGAGTCATTTACAATATGCTTCCATCCCCCATTAGCAAAATAACCTGGATGGGAATTTCGAACAGAGCAGGAAATTAACATCTTCAACCTTTTAGTTCTGTCCATTGCTAAACAAAGGTCTCCCCCAAAAAAATCGGGCAACTCTGTTTTCTGCCTCTCCCATCTCTCTCACTCCTGCAACTTGTTCCAATTCATCCCTCCGTCTTCTTCTTTGTCTTCCTCTTCTTGCTCCATCCATTGGTCTCCACTCTGTTGTTTTTGTAGTCCATCTTCCATCACTGCATCTGGCAATATGGCCAGTTCATCTCCACTTAGCCTGTTTAATGTATTTTACGACATCCATGACACCTGTTTGAGATCTTATCCAGGTATTTGTCTTCCTATCTCTTAATGTTATTTTTAGCATATTCTCTCCATTCAAAGTTGTATTCTCAGCTTTTTGTTTAGGGCTTCTGTTAAAGTCCATGTTTCTCCTCCATATGTTAGGACAGGAAATATGCACAGGTAGAAAGCTTTCCTTTTTAGACTCATAGGGGCGTCACTTCTGAATACGTCTCATTTTCACATAAAGCTATCCACTCAAGGTGAAATAATTCTTCATTCAATCTCTTTTCTTTGGCAGTCCTCAAAAGATATCAGATGGCCCAAATATACACATGAGGTAACTTGTTCTATTTCATGGTTTTCAACTTTGACAGTTTTTTGGTTTATGTATTTATTCATCATTATTTTTGTTTTTTCTCTATTTTTAATCCAATTACTCTGGAGGCTTTGTTTAGCTGATTTAGCCTTTCTTCCAGATTATCCGCTAATTTCAGATGATCCAGCCTTTCTCCATTTATGTTTATTCCATTTGTTTCCCAATTAAGGATTCTAAAGACTTCCTCTAATGTAGCTGTAAATAATTTGGGAGATATGTGATCGCCTTGCCGGATGCCTTTTTGTATTGGAAACTTTTCACTGTTTTTATATAATTTAATTACAGAGTTGCATTATCGGAGATATGTTTTACTATTTCAATATACAGTTTCTCGGTTCCCTGAGTTTCAAGAGTATTGCAGATGTTTTAACTGAATCAAATGCTTTTTCATAATCTATATAGGCCAGACATAAGTGTCCATTGTATTCAATTGAATTTTTAATAAGTTGCCTTAATATGCGAATATGGTCCAAAGTATTGTAATTCTTCCTAAATCCAGCTTGTTCACAGGATTGCATTCCCTCAAATTTAAATTTTCTATTATTTATAATTTCTGTGAAGACTTTTGTGAACTAAAGACTTGGTGGGGAGTAGGCTTATGGGTCTGTAGTTTTTAATTTCTTCCTTATATTGCCCTTTTTAAAAATTATTATTAGGAGTGAATTTTTTCAATTTTTTGGAATTTTTTTCTGTTTTAGGCATTTATTAGAGTTTGTTTGGTCAGCTGTTTGATTACTTCTTAAAACTGGGAGGACTTCCTCCCAGTTTTAAGAAGTCTACCATAATTCCATCTTCTCCTGTGGCCTTTCTTCGTTTCCCACAATACCATTTCCACTTCACCTTGTAAGATTTCAGAGGCATCGTATTCTTCCTCACTCGAGTTATCCATAGTTGATTAGTGGATGTCTCATTTCCTTGTCTTCATAAAGTTCAGTATAAAACTTCTGAATTCTTCTGATTATTGCTTCTCTATTTTTATTATAAGTTCACCATTCTTTCCTCTTACAACAGCTATTTCCTTTGTTCCAAATGATAATGTTTGCCTTATGATTTTCATATTGCTATTTTTTTTTCTATTGTTTCTTTAATTTTCCTAGTATTATACAATCTAATTTCAGTTTTCATTCTTTTGCATATAGTTTTACAAATTTCCAAATAGTCTATTTTATTGGTCACATTCAAACCTCTTCTTTTTTCATTACATCTAAAGTTTTCTGTCTTAGTTATTCCTCTCGTTGCATTTTTACCTCTTGTTTCTAGTGCACATTTCAAGAGAAATTTTACGATTTCATTAGCATCATCAATGGTGTCTGGGAACAACTTCTTTAGTTCATTTTTGAGTTATTCTCTATAACAGTTTTTACTTTGATAGAGATTTTGTAGATTCACTAAATTGGACTTGTTTCTTATGAGCTTATTCCATTCCCATTTTTTGTTGATCCTTACTTTTGTTCTAACTAGTCTGTGGTCACTTCCTGTATTGAGAACATCGGTATTATTTATTATATCTTTTGTTGGATATGAAGTATTTCATTATAGGTTTGTCCATTTGGGCTTCTCCATGTCCTTTTTTGATTAATTTTCTTGTCGAGAAAGCTGTTCATAATAAAGAGGTCATTTTCTTCTATGAATTCGATGTATTTCTCCTCTTTTCATTCTTCTGTCCAAATCCAAATTTACCGATGGAGTTCACATGGTCATCTCCGATTCCAATCTTGGAATTAACGTTGCCCATTATAATTATGTAGAATTTTTCCCTCCCTGCAAATTTTTTTCCTCCTGCAAAGCAGGCAAACCGGTCTTAAGAACAACGCTTCACAAAACAATTACACATGGTTGAGCGTGGGGGTAACGACCCCACCTTGTAGTGAGTTATGAAACCCAAAAATAGGAGGCCAAGGCCCTGCATGGGGGTGTAGTGCCAGAAAAGAATTCTTTAATGTGGATTCTAATGTTTCATAGAAATTTTTTCTATCTCTTCATCTGAATGGTCCATGGTTGAGACATATTTGTATAATTTTCAGTTGGTATCTTTTATTTATGAAGAGACTTAGTTCAGCTATTCTTGATATTTTATTAACAAACAGGACATTGTCCTTGAGTATTTTATTTATTAGGAATCCTAAACCACCAGTTGATTTTCTTTCACATTCACAGGTGGTAGAATAGATGTCCATCTTTAAAGATCCTAATATGGATAATCTCCTATCAAAAATTTTCCTCTAAATTAATCTATTACTTATAAGCACTTGACCTTCATATTACTATCATTTTCTATTGTTTCTTTACTTTTCCTAGTATTATACGATCAAATTTCATGTTTCATCCTTTTACATATACGTTTTAAAAATTTCTGCATATTCTATTTTGCTGGTGTCATTCAAATCTCTTCTTTTCTTCATTAGATCTAAGGTTTCCTGTCTTAGTTTTTTCTTTGGTGCCTTTTTACACCTCCTATTTCTAGTGCACAATTCAAGATAAATTTTGTTAAGATTTCATTAGCATCATCAATGGTAGTAGCTGTGTTTAACTTTTTTTTTAGTTCATTTCTGAGTGATTCTCTATAACAGCTTTTATTGTGGTAGAGGTTTTGTAGATTCACGAAATTGGACTTTTTTCTTATGAGCTTATTTCATTCCCATTTTTTGTTGATCCATACTTTTGCCTTTACTAGTCAGTGGTCACTTCCTGTATTAAATCTATTAAGCACTTTGGTATTATTTATTATATATCTTCTGTTGGAGAGGATGAAGTCTATTTCATTGTAAGTTTGACATTTGGGCTTCTCACAGTCCATTTTTGGTTGATTTTCTTCTCAAAAAAGCTGTTCATAATAAAGAGGTTATTTTCTTCTGCGAATTCAATAAGTCTTTCTCCTCTTTCGTTCCTCTGTCCAAATTCAAATTTACCAATGGAGTTCAGATGGTCATCTTGTTTCCAATCTTGACATTAAAGAAAGTCACTCATTATAATTATGTAAATTCTTTAGAATTATTTAATGTGGATTCTTATGTTTCATAGAAATCTTCTATCTCTTCAGCAGGATGGTCTGTAGTTGGGGCATATATTTGTATAATTTTTAGTTCAGCTATTCTTGATGTTATTTTATTAACAAAGAGGACATTGTCCTTGATTGTTTTATTTATTAGGAATCCTACACCACCAGTTGAGTTTCTTTCACATTCATGGTGGTAGAATAGATGTCCATCTTTAAACATCCTAATATGGATAATCTCCTATCAAAAATTTTCCTCAAAATTAATCTATTACTTGTAAGCACTCCAATACTGTCATATCTAACATTTCATCCTTCTAAGGCACTTCTGACTGAATCAATCCACCTAGACCTTAAACTTCCTCTGAGTCTCTTTCATGTTGGCATTCAACACCTGTTTTGCTAACCTTTCCTCACCCATTCTGTTTAAGTGGCCATACTACATAAATTAGCTCTGCTGACACATTCTTGAAAGCTAATGTCAAGTTCCTTTTTCATATCTTCATTTGTAACATGATTCTGCCATTGATGCCATCAGTTCACTTCCATTTTTTTTTCAGAAGCCTCACATCTGTGGTCTCTAGTCTTTGATCAAGTACTCTATTTCTAACCCAACGCTCAGATTCAAGTTTGCAACAGTTGCAAACTTCCAAGAAAAAACACTCACAAAACATGAAAAAAAGAGGAGAAAAGAAAGGAATAAAAAGTATTTAGAAGTAGTCAAATTTATACATTAAATAACAAAAACTGGAGAGAAGAAGGATACATATTAATCATCAGGAATCCTTGCTTTTATGAACAATATATAAAATTAATGAATGAAATTATGCTTTCCTAAAATACAAGACATAATTAAAAGAATTATGTAAAAAGTGATTATGTATCAGTAATAAGAAGCATTTACCATTTGTCCAAAGGGAGATCCTTTACTACATAAATGCTCAAAGTATATTCGAGCAGCAGTGATATTCTGTGGCAAGATGTCACCAAACATCACCGTTTCTCCAACAAGTTCCTGCGCTCTGGAATGATTAAGCCTTGCTGCCTGCTGAAGCAAGTCATATGCCCTACAATTAGTTAATTATTATATATATAAAATACATGTTTAATCTATAAAAATACCAAAAAATGAACTTAACTTACTTTATTTTTAAAAATATTTTTTTACGTAACTTCTAGTCGTGAAAAGTTTGAAACATATAGTACATTAAAACAAAAAATTACACAATAACCACAGTAATAAAATTTAATGAAAGTACAAATCATACATCATCAGCATGTGGAACCAAGCAAATCAAAGAACAAGAATACAAAATACATATCGGTTTACAATTGGAAAGGCTGCAGTTTGATAGAAATCAATATTAAAAAAATAAGACAAACTATTTTTGATATTTATATAAGATAGAATATCACACTTTTTGGGAAGAGAGCGATCATTCAGATTCAGGCTGATGTAAAAGGGCTTCACAACTTTCTTTGAAAAGGTGTTTGTGTTTAAAACTGTTTCTATAGAGAAGATGAACTTCATCCTGCATGATAATGTGTTTAGTATCCATAACTTATTTTAATAGTATTAAAAACACCAACTATTTTATAAAAAAGATGTTTATTAATTGGCTTGTATTTTGCTGAATTTAAATCAGCACTTTCAGAGCACAAAGCAGCATATTATAGTTTAAAAGCAACAAGTAAATGAAACAATTCAAATTGTAATGGACAAAAGATCTAAAGTCCTGCACACCAATCTTGTAAAAAAGTATTATAGCTATGTAGGAATCAATCTTATGATAACAGTCTTTCAAATTTTTCGCAAATTAATACAACCATATTTGTTCAGGTTATGAGAATTCTTCATAGCCATGGCTGATTCTAAAAATAATCTCTCTGATCTATAACAACTTTTGAATAGCACATTAATCTAACAGATAAGCTTAGGCGTTGATGGTTATTCATGACTTATTTTTCACGGTATTAACAACACCACAAACACTTTTATCAACAAAGATGTTTTATTAACGCTAATATTTCGCTGATTTTCAACTCGGCATCATCGGAGCACAACACACATGTAAATGCGACAGTGAGTGAGTGAAACAATATAATTGCAAAAGATAAAAGATCTAAAGTCCTATTTTTGGCACCCTCTAATAGGGAAAAAAAAAAAAAAAAAAAAAAAAAACCAGCAGTTATCCAGGAGTTTTTCTTAGGATAACCATCTCCCAAATTTTTGGCAAATTAATGCAACCATATTTGTTAAGGTTGGGACAATTCTTCAAAGCCATTGCTGACTCAAAAAATAATCTTTCATATCTATAACGACTCCTAAATAGCAAATTCGTTTTCCTCCATCTAATCCTGTGTGAAGGAGCGTCCAAAGCATGGTCTGCCAGTCCCGACTTGCCATAGTAATAGTAGCGAATGTATCTTTCATGTTCTTCCAGCGGATGTTCACTGATCTTCCTGTTTGCCCATAATAGGCCAAGTCACAGTCACATGGAACTTCATACACTCCTGGGTGTGCTAAAGAGTGAAGTTTATCCTTTGGCGAGCAGATCAGAGTTGCCAGCTTGACATGAGGTTTGAAGGTGGTGCGAAGGCCATGTTTCAACAATACTTTGGCTATCTTTTCCGATGTACCTCTGATATAGGGAATAGAAATGGTCATGTTGTATTCTTGTGTATTAGGGGAGGGCAGAGTAATGGGCCTATGTAGTATTTTATCTATTATGTAGGGATTGTAGCCGTTGGCTAAGAACGTATGGCACAGGTACTGGAGTTCAGTGGTCAGAGCTGTATCGTTAGAACAAATGGCTCTGGCTCTGTGTGTAAGTGTTTTTAAAATGCCGTACTGTTGGACTGGATGATGATGCGATTGTTTATGTAGGTATTTTCCTGTGTGTGTAGGCTTTCTGTAAATAGAAAAAAGATAGTGATCCATCTGAAAGGCGGGTGACTAATGTGTCAAGAAATGGTAAACAGTTATTTGATTCTTTTTCTACTGTGAAGTGAATTTTGGGGTGTTGGCTGTTTGGGTAGGTGACAAAAGCATCCAAAGTGTCTTGTCCATGGGGCCAGATGGCAAACACATCATCTACATAGCGCAACCACACTTGTGGCTTGTATGTAGCTGTGGTAAGTACTTTGTTTTCAAAGTGTTCCATATAAAAATTTGCTAACGGGGGAGAGAGGGGGGAACCCAAAGCAGTACCATTAATCTGTTTGTAAAATTCCCCCCCCCATGTAAAGTAACCTGCATTCATGGTAAATTGAAATAATTCAAAAATATCTGGGGGAAATTTAGACTTGATTAAATCAAGAGTGTCTATAAGTGGTACATTGGTAAATAGGGAGGTGACATCGAAACTAACCATTATGTCTGAATTTTTTAGGATTAGATTTTTAACCAGTGTTTTGAAATGGATTGAATTTTTTTACAAAAGTAGAGGAGTTGCCAGTAAGAGGGGCAAGCAACTTAGCTAAATGCCGGGCCAGTTTATATGTGGGACTATCTATGCTATCAACTATGGGACGTAGGGGAATATTAGTTTTGTGGATTTTTGGTAATCCATAAATACGGGGTGTATTGATGGATTACCAAATCATCAGTAAAGAAATCATCAGGAAAATAAAACCAATTCATGTTAAAATAGATAAAATACTACATAGGCCCATTACTCTGCCCTCCCCTAATACACAAGAATACAACATGACCATTTCTATTCCCTATATTAGAGGTACATCAGAAAAGATAGCCAAAGTATTGTTTAAACATGGCCTTCGCACCACCTTCAAACCTCATGTCAAGCTGGCAACTCTGATCCGCTCGCCAAAGGATAAACTTCACCCTTTAGCACACCCAGGAGTGTATGAAGTTCCATGTGACTGTGACTTGGCCTATTATGGGCAAACAGGAAGATCAGTGAACATCTGCCTGGAAGAACATGAAAGATACATTCGCTACTATTACTATGGCAAGTCGGGACTGGCAGACCGCACTTTGGACACTCCTTCACACAGGATTAGATGGAGGAAAACGAATTTGCTATTTAGGAGTCGTTATAGATCTGAAAGATTATTTTTTGAGTCAGCAATGGCTTTGAAGAATTCTCCCAACCTTAACAAATATGGTTGCATTAATTTGCCAAAAATTTGGGAGACGGTTATCCTAAGAAAAACTCCTGGATAACTGCTGTTTTTTTTGTTTTTTTTTTTCGTTAGAGGGCGCCAAAAATAGGACTTCAGATCTTTTGTCTTTTGCAATTATATTGTTTCACTCACTCACTGTCGCGTTTACATGTGTGTTGTGCTCCGATGATGCCGAGTTGAAAATCAGTGAAATATTAGCGTTAATAAAACATCTTTGTTGATAAAAGTGTTTGTGGTGTTGTTAATACCGTGAAAAATAAGTCATGAATAGCACATTAGTTTTCTTCCATTAGTTTAGGTGTGAAGGGATGTCCAAATTGTGGTCTGCCAGTCCTGATTTGCCATAATAATGATGCCGAATGTATTTCTTAAGTTCTCAAAGGCAGATGTTAACAGATCATCCTGTCTGTCCACTGTAGGCAAGGTCACAGTCACAAGGAACTTCATACCCTCAAGGATATGCTAGCAGGTAAAGCTTATCTTTAGGAGAGCAAATCAAAGTTGCTAATTTAACATGGAGTTTGAATGTGGTGCAAAAGCCATGTTTTATTAGCACTCTGGCTATCTTTTCTGATGTACATCTAACATAGGGAATAGTGATGTTTTTGTTTCTGTGTGTAGGGAGAAGTAATGGGGCTATGTGGTATTTTATCTGTTTCGTAGGAACTGTACTCATTGGCCAAGAAAGCATGGTGCATAATAAATTTAGTTTAATCCTTTATCCAAGTGTAAGCAAACAAAGTTTGTACCTGAAGTATCATCAGGACTAAGGCAACTCGTGGTAAAAGTGGTACAAGCTCTCATCACTCTTTGTCCTAGTATCTCCCATAATGCAAAGCATATCTCCTTGCAGACATGTATAATACAATGCATTAAGGGAAGAGCCACTACTCAGACCGGTTTCGACCTTTATTGAATGTTCAAGTAGAGGTCAAACTCCAAACACTCAGTGTTGTTCCCCTCAGCTAACAGTAACTTGCCACTGAGAAGAACTCTCAGAACCGGTTGGCTCTTCACCATGGCAGGCTCACCCCACCACCGAGCAGAGCCGCTCATTTGCTCATATCTCGAGGGGTAACAGCAATGGCCGTGCCTCGGTTAACATCACAAGTACAGCATTGCCATTCGTTACCCCCTCACACACACACACCCTAGACCTGGGCGACAGCAATAGCCAGGCCTCAGTTAAACTTCATGGGGGCTACAGCATTGCCATTCATCACCACTACTCAAATGTTTCAACGTTTATTGAGGTCTCATCAGTGAGAACCAGACCCAAAGGTGGAAGCAATGGAGAAGTAATATTTACCTACACAAGTTGCCAAAAGGTGTCTCACCTTATTATTAAATTATTCTGGATTTAGAGAAAGATGTTGGGAGTTTTTTCCCACTTGGTTAGACTATAATAAATTTAGTTTAATCGTTTATCCAAGTGTAAGCAAACAAAGTTTGCACCTGAAGTATCTTCAGGACTAAGGCAACTTGTGGCAAAGGTGGACCAAGCTCTCATCACTCTTTGTCCTAGTATCTCCCATAATGCAAAGCACATCTCCTTGCAGACATGCATAATGCTATGCATTAAGGGAAGGGCCACTACCCAGCCCTTCCCTTAATGAGTTGCCTTAGTCCTGAAGATACTTCAGGTGCAAACTTTGTTTGCTTACATTTGGATAAAAGATTAAACTAAATTTATTAAAGTATGGTGCAGATATCAAAGTTCTGTGGAAAGAGCTGTATACCATTAGAACAAATTGCTCTGGCTCTGTGCATAAGTGTTTTTAAAATGCCATACCATTGGGGTAGATGATGCGATTGTTTATGTAGATATCTTCCTGTGTATATATATATATTGGCTTTCTGAAATGCAGGTGACCAATGTGTCAAGAAAAAGCAAACAGTTATTAGATTCTCTTTCTACTGTGCAGTGAATTTCAGGGTGTTGGCTGTTTAGGTGACAAAAGCATCCAGAGTGTCTTGTCCATGGGGCCAAATGGCAAACACATCATCAACAAAGATTAACCACGCTCTTTCATTCATTTGGGTACATCTCAGATTCCTGAGATGTACCCTCAAGGAGTGTACAGGATATAAGAGTACAACATGAAAAACTTGCATCATTACTAACTTCCTATCTACAATTTTCCTCCATATCAATCTGTTACCTATCAAGACTCCAGCATTATCAGATTTTATATTTCTATCTTCTAAAGGCACTTTTTACTGTATCAATCGATCTATATCTTTCCTGCCAACCTGGCAGAGAACGCTTGTTTTGCTAATCTTTCCTCTCCTATTCTGTTTAACTGGTCATACCACCTGAGATTAGCTCTGCTAACACATTCCCTGAATGCATCTCATTTTTAATATGATATTGCTGTTGATACCATCTGTTCACACCCCTAATCTTTCTCAAGACTCTCATATCTGAAGCCTCAAGTTTTTTGGTCAAGTGTTTTATTTCTAACCCAGCTCTCAGATCCATTAGTTAAAATTGGTTTGAATACTTTCTTGTATACAGTTAAGTTAGTATTTTGACTAATTTCTCTCTTATTCCATATAAATTTATTCAGTTGACCTCCTACCAATATCAGTTTTGTTGATTCTGTTGTCTATTTCCATATTTAATTTACCATCTTCACTAAAAATCATACCTAAGTAGCTGAAATGTTTTATTTGTTCTATAGGTTCTCCATGCATAATACAATTCATAATTGCATTGCTTCTGCTTATTTTCATTGTGTTTGTCTTGTTATTGCTGACCTTCATACCATATCTATTACAAAAGTTATTCCATTTAGTCAGAATCTTGCAGACTTGTACTGAATTTATTTAAAATTCAGTACAATTCTGCAAGTTCATATAATATCAGCTGCATAAAGTAAAGAGCTGAGATTAACATCAAGTTTTGATATCAGGTTTAATGTCACTTTCTTTCATAATATGATCCATATAGATAATGAATAACAGAGGGAATATTCCATCAAGAAGATGGTTTAATTAACATTAAACCATCTTCCTGTACTTCAATTCTAAATGCCGACTTACAACTCAAATAAAGACTAAGTAATGTTTGATATGCCCCATTGATACCATACAACTGTAGCGTATTGAATAGCCTCTCTCTCTCTCGGCACCTTGTCATATGCCTTTTCCAGATCTACAAAACTTAAATACAGCTCTCTCATATTTCCATGATTTCTAAATCATTTGTTGTAAAGTGAAAATCTGATACTGACAGCCTCTATTTGGCCCGAATCCAGCTTGTCTTCACCGAGCTTCCCTTCCACAATCCTTCTCAACGGCTTCTCAAGTATACTTGCATAAATCTTACCAGGAACACTCAGTATGGAAATACTTCTGTAATTCTCACATTCACTTTTATTTCTCTTCTTTTATAGATGGTACTATGAGAGCTCTAGTCCAATCATCTGGAATTTGTCCCTCTCTCCAGGACTTTTGAACTATGCAGTGCAGCCACTGTAAGACATTTATACCTCCATATTTTAGCATTTCTGATCAAATATCATCTACTCTTGCTACCTTTCCACATTTTAGGAATTTGATGGCCTTTTCTGCTTCAAGTACAGATATGTATTCATGATTGCATGGCTGGTCGGTGTTTTTTGCTGGTTGTTTCCTTTAGCAATTTTTTGAAGTAATTACTCCATACTTCAAGGATATCTTTTTCTTGTCCAGTTTTCATGTTACCTTTATCATCTCT
The DNA here is from genome assembly GCF_054136105.1 of Typopeltis vanoorti. NCBI lineage: Eukaryota > Metazoa > Arthropoda > Arachnida > Uropygi > Thelyphonidae > Typopeltis > Typopeltis vanoorti. Next base: position 27,809,635 of record NC_143559.1, on the reverse strand, counting down.
AATTCCTTTTACAGCACTCTTTCCTCCATTTCTGAGCTTCTTCAATAACCTCCAGAATATCTTGCCACCTTCTTGATATTTATTTTCTATATATATGAAGAGCCAAAGGCTTCAACAATAATACAGCAATACAGCTCCAATAGAACAGTAATAAAGGAGCCAAGTTCACATTATGGGTAAATATCAAAAGTAGTGATCAGAGCTTGCTCCACCTTTGCTATGAGTTGCCGCAGCTTGCACTACCTTAAGGGTCAGTTGCTGCACTATCCAGGTATTTGCGTATGCTTGGAATTGCTGAACTTTATATAGTTTTTATATTCAGCATGAAACTCTGAGTTTCTTATTCGGCTAAGAAATAATATGAGATGTAATATCCCTTAAATAATAAACTTAAATAAGGTTATTTTCTATGTTCTTACCAGTCTTCCCGTGACTTTTGTTTAGCTAGTTTTACACAGTGTTTAGCTTTCTTACATTTGTCTCTGTATTCTCTAAGAGCACAAACTGACTTATTTGCCTGGAACTTTTGATATGCTTTCTTCTCTTCCTTCATTGCCTCTTTAACTTCTTGTGACCAAGATGGATTTCTGATTTTTCTATCCTTGCAGACAACCTCACCATATGCCTCTCTGGCTGAATCAATCTATGTTTTCTTCAGGGTTTGCCACTAAATCTCCAAGGTTTGGTTCCTGTTATTAAACTATTTCATTTTTTTTTGAATAATGTTTGTGTATTTTAGTCTACACTTCACATTTGAGAACTGCTCAACTTTTATTCACTTGAAAGCTTTTTTACATGTTCTTCTTTTCAATATGAAATTCAATTTTATCCTGAAATACGAGCCAACAGGTTTCACTTGGGCGAAGTAAAATTATTCATTACTTGGACTCGCCGAACTTAATATAGTTTTCTATATTTGGCATGAAACTCTTAAATCAGATTTCCTATCTTTGAGTTTCTTATTCGGCTAAGAAATAATGTGATATTCAATATCCACTTAATTTTGATCAATTTTATCCTCCTCAAGACTAAATGGTGATTACTTCCAATTTCAAATCCTCTGTACACTTTAGTGTCCTACACCAGGGAGAAAACATCACTATCAACAATAACATAGTCAATGAGACTTTTCTTATTCCTTGTCTCTTCTCTCCATGTGAATTTGTGTATTTTATGTAGGACCATTGTGTTAGTAATAACCAGTCCATGTCCTGAGCAGAAATCCAACAGGTATTTGCCATTGTTATTAGCTTTGCTCTTTTCTCCAAATTTTCCCAAAATATTTTTGTATGTCTGACAAGCATTTCCTGATCTGCTATTTATATCGCCAACAAGGACCAACTTTTCCTTTTTTTATTGTGTCAGTTGCTTTCTCTAAAGCATCAAAAAATTCCTCCACTTCTACTTAGTAAAACCTTCTGTCAGACCATAGGCACAAATAAGACTCATTATCCAGTTCCCCATTCTGATATTTGCACGCATCACTCTACTTGAGACTGCCTGCTATTCAAGAAGATTAGCCTTGTATTTTGTCTTGGATACTATGGCTACTCCTTTTCCTTGTCATTGCCTGAATTAACATTTTCTATTTATTGCTCAGAAAGATCTCACCAGTTTTGACTTTTTTGTTTCAGTCACCACTATTATGTTGATCTGGTACTTATCTTGAACTCTGATGTTGAGTTGGGGTGTGTTTTAATATTTGCTCCAGTAGCTGACTTTTTGCTGTTTGCCCTGGCAAAAACAATGGGGGCCTTGTAATCAGACAACGCCCCAGCCAGCATGAAATTTTGTCATGTTGTACCATCATTTTGTATTTTGACTTAAGCCAATAAGAATACACTTTGGTTGGCTAAATCCCAAATTGCTAGCCCATCCTCATTCGTTCAGTATCCAAGTAGATACCTAACAGGGTGCACCACGAGAAGGCGAGGATTGGACATTAGGTCAGAAGCCCTGGTTGGTTCTCTGCATTCCTTTAAAGGCTATGTGGAGGTCTCTCTCAGTTATATAGCTTTGACCCTTAAGAACCCCTTTCTTAGTTCTTAAAGGACAATTATATTATGCAATACGTAACAGAGGGCACATGAGTGTTGCAAGTCTTGGATTTGATCGTATCATCAGCAGGTGTGATTGTGTGTCTAATCTTCTCCTGGTTGGCCAGAGTAACCATGAGAAATCACCTGGGTTGTTTCCTGTTGCATGAAAACTTGTGTGAAAATGTGATATATGTAGAACTATATGGCCAGTGATAAAGTTCCCATTTGTCTCTTATGAGACAACTTGGAACTATAGAAGGGAAAGAGGAGTTGAGTGAAAAGGAAACAGATGCTGACTGGGCATTGATTAAGAACTATTTAACAGCAGCAATATCTGAGTGTATTCCAAAAGTGAAAAGGCTACATAAGGTAGAATAAAAGGGATGAAGCAAGGAATTAAGCAAGAAATCTAGAAGAAAGCAATGTGGAGCCAACACAAGATGAATGTTGGTAATAATCAACTATGTTGAGAGTACAAAGAGCAGACAAGAAATGTGATGCAGTTAGTAAAGAAAAAGAAAAAGCAGTACAAGCAGAAATTAGCCAGTCTAGCCAAGAAAAGTACTAACGAGTTCTTTAGAAATGTGTGATAGAAGAAAGTAAGAATGACTATGGCAGGATGATGTCAGTTGCTGGCTTATCAGGGTATTTCATCCATGTAAAGGCAACATCATAAGAAGATAGAGTGTGGGATTTCAGTATTGTGGAGGAAGGACTGATAATGAATGTCAGAAGTATATGAGGAATTAAGTAAACCTTGTGCTAATAAAGTAGCAAGACCTGACAATATATCACTACATGTTTGGAAGGAATGCTCGAGGGCAGGGCTGTCCAAAACACAGCCCGAAGTGCAATTTTGTGTGGCCCACCTGTGGGTTTCGATTTTCATGAGCAAAAAAAATAAAAAAATTTGAATTGAATGCATATTAGATATTTTAATTCTATTGATAATCTCGATGTCGGTAATATTATTTGGTGTTTTCACATCACTACATGTGTCAAAGAAGCGTTCTTACAATATTTTTTTTTATATACTAACAGAAGTGAAAAAGGAAATTTTTTTTAAATTATACTAATAGAGGGGTACCCGAAATTGAGGAACTTTGGCCTCAATATGTGCTCAATGCTCGGGAGCACATATCTTTGTGGAAGCACTTTTTCAAGTCTGAAATTTATTAAATCAAAGTACAGATGTTCATTGACAGATCATTATCTTGCAAATTTATTGCCATTGCCAACTACAAGCATCGAAATTGATATAGGTACTTTAGTAAACGAAGCCAAACCACCGGAGAGCTCTCACTAAAATGAAATAAATAATTATTGCTTCTTGTCTACTGTTTCAATAAAAACTTTTATAAGCACCATGACTTTTCTTTCTTATGAAATTTTTGAAGTGCTTGCTAAACCAAACTACCGGTAGGACTCTCCAAGCAATTTAGTATAGGTACTGTATTGATTATTCTGGATGCGGTCCTCAGATTACCTAAGATTGGTCAGCCCTGCTCTAGGGCATCGGTTCCCAACCGGTGGCAAGTGTACCCCCAGGGAGTACGTGCTGGGCCGTTCAGGGGTACAAAAAAAAGAATCAGTAATGGCAGAAACACAGATTTAAGACTGTATCGTGCATCTTTTGAGGCACTGAACAAAAGTGTCAGTATTTAAAAACAAGGAGTACAATTTATAGAAATGAGTTTAAAAAGGGTACACAATTGGAAAAAGGTTGGGAACCACTGCTCTAGGGAATTAATGGCATCTTTGACACATCTGTTCAACATGCGTCTTGCAACAGGACTAGTCCTAAAGGAGTAGAAAGTGAGAAAAATTGTTCTGCTTGACACTTAACTCTTACCTGGAGCACTCAGTACTGAAATTCCTTTGTAATGCTCACATTGTTTTATTTCCCTTTTTATAGATATACTGGAGTAGAACTCTCAGAGTACACATCTGGAATTTCACCTTCTGTCCATGATTTCATTATGCAGTGCAGCCACTACAGAACTTTTATACCACTATCTTTGGGCATTTCCAGTCAAATATTTCTGGCCTAGCTGCCTTTCCATATTTCAGGTTTTTGATATTTTTTTCCTACCTCAAATGGTGATATGTATCCCTGATTGCATTCCTCTTGAATAATTTCTACTGCTGTTTAGTCATTCTGTTTCATTATTCTTTCAAAGTAATTATTCCAAATATCTAGAATCTATCTATCTTCAGTTTTGATATCACCTGCATCATCTCGAATTCCTTCAATAGTATTCTTTCACTCTTTTCTCCATTTCCAAGCTTTTTCAATAGCCACCAGAATATTGTCATCTTACTGATATTCATCTTCTACATTCTTACCAAAAATTCTTACTAAATATTCTTTGCTAAGAATGTTTAGTTGCTGTTATACATTGCTTTGTACTTTCCTACTTTCAACGTACACTCTTCTTTTACATTACCACTCCCACACATTAAAGGTCTTAAGATGAATAGAAAATAAGTGCTATGCAAAAGCAAAGTGATCTGGTGATATTCTTCTTGAAGAGATGGAGACTAGTCTTTGGGGAATTCTTCATGGGGAAGGCTGTTCCACAGAACTGAGGTAGATGGAATGAAAGATGTACAGGAGTTGTAAGTTCTTTTATCACTTGAAAAATTTTGCCATTACTTACTTAGAACTGATGTAGAAACCACAGGCACAAGTAAGCCTCTTTGTCCAATTCTGATGTATATCTATATCAGTCACTCTACTTGATACCACCTGCTATTCAAGATTATCCTCATGTTTGTTATATAACACTATATCTACTCTTTCTATTTCTGTTGCCTGAATTTATATATCTTATTTTAAAAGACTCACTTGTCCTTTAGTAACACAAGAACTTTTTTTTTTTTTTGAAATATGGAGAACCCATCCACAAAAAGGTTGGACAACCTATCATACCATGGGCAGGCAATAAGGAACTTATTCACATTTGACTTGTTAAGCTGTGGATTGTATTCCTTAGGATACACATGAGATGGCAGATTGTTCTTGTGGACAGCAGTGGAGAGGATGTATGAAGAGGAGAAAAAAAATTTGTTCTGTTGGTTTGAAGTTGAATTGTGAGAGGGTTGTTGTTTGGTTTTGACATGTTTGGATGGATTTTACAGATGGTGGAGGAATTATTAATTCCAATTTGAAGCAATTATAGAAGACACAGGCTGCAGAAACAGAATACCTATGTGAAAGAGAGTGGAGTGTATTAGTGAGAGAAGGATCAATCAGTCATACTGAGTGCCCTTTTTTTTTTTGTATAGATCCAGTATTTTTAGAGAGCTCTTAGTGGCACCTCCCCTAGGAACTGTTGAGCTGAAGTGATGCCTCAAGCAAAAGAGAAAACCTAATTTTTTGGATGCCAGAGGAGGCAATATTTCTGATGAGTTGGTGCCTCTTCCAACAACCCTTTCATGTTCACTCTCATGCTGAACTAATCACTAGTTAAGTCGTTAGTACCTAACACAATTACAATTTAGTTTATTTTTCTGTTTCTGAATTGCTTCCTTTATATTCTTTTTAACTCTGGGAAAACTCAAAGTTATAACTTGCTCATCAATAGCATGTTTTATTATAGAGTCACCATACCAAATAACATCCTTTTTACAAACAATGTCACTTTCCTGTTTTCCATTACTTCCTGACTTATCCATTTCTGTGCTTTGTTGTTTCTTATTTTGTTTGCTTAATTTTCTTTTCCTTCCCATGTTCATTTAAACACTCTTGACTTTTTGTAATTCCTGCATCGTCTCTGATGATCTGCTTTAATTTTGCTATTTTGGAGGTTAATTTATTTTCAATAACCTTCTCCTTATCTCCAATAACCTCATTTTATTCCTAACCCATTGCTCCAATATCCTGACCACAACTGCAGATATACAGACCAGTCTATAACTGAAAATTTCTGTTAGCCCACAAGCTGGTTAGCACTGAATGACATTTTCATTCCTGTCAATATAAAATTCTTGTAAACAAAATATTGCTTACTTTTTTTTTCTTTTTTTTTTAAGAGCAAGTGTCACTTAAATATTTAACAATTTGCTCAAAGAAATAATTTTAGGACTCGTAAAAAATATTTGTCAAAATGAAAAGTTTTTATAGTAATATTCAATATAAATGAGGTTACTATATTATTGAAAGTAATAATGTTCACCATGAAATGAACAACTATATTACCTAATCTGAAGTAGAAGGAGATAAATACCCTTCTACTTCGAGTGCAAGTAATTTAAAAAAAAAAAAAAAAGATCAAGCTAGTTGATATTAAAACCCTACATTTTTTCTGGATTTTTGATTAGGGAACAATGAAAGAAGCACATAATTCCATTTTCAGAGTTTGAAGATTCCTTGAAAATTACATTACTCAAGAACTAATATTCTGACCTAAGAAAATCAAATTATTCTTCTATGAAAGTAAAAATGGCACTTAAGAAACTTACCTCTTTTTGTCAGGTTTTGTAGCATTCAAAATAACCATAGCAGTGTCATAAAGTACTTGTGCTAAAATAGATGAAAACATTACTTAGACTTCACTAAATCACAAATAATTTGAACAAAATTAAGCAAAAATACTCAAGGAAAAATTAAAAATTGGCAATGGTTAAGTGAAATGAAATATTAGATTATATAAGTGTACAATTTTTTTTTTTTTATTGTAATCTCATTAACTGGTTATTCAACTTTTAGAACATTAGTATAGCAGAAGGCAGAAAATTCAGGAGAAAGAAGAAAATTAATGACTTTAGGCTGGAAGACCTGCAAATCATATTCATTGGGAAATACATAAGGAAGATTATTCTAAAAGCAGTCATTTGCAACAGTTGAAAATGCTAGTTCTGATGAACAATGATCATGGAAATTTCTATAGCAAAAACAGAAATGCAAAAGATGCAGAAATTGAATGTCTGTGCGAGTCAACTATTGTGAAATAGGTCAATAATGATGTAAGAATATAATAAATTTAGTTTAATCCTTTATCCAAGTGTGAGCAAACAAAGTTTGCACCTGAAAGTATCTTCAGGATAAGATACTTTGGTGGTACACACCGGGGCAACTCGTTGCAAAGGTGGAGCAAGCTACCAACACTCCTATCTCAGTATCTCCTATAATGCAAAACACATCTCCTTGCAGATATGTCTAATGTTATGCATTAAGGGAAGGGCCACTACCCAGACTAGTTTCGACCTTTATTGAGGTCTCTTCAGTGGGAGCCAGGCCCAAGTGGAGATAACAGGCAGAAGCATTAGCAGGTCATCTCTACCTATAGGAATTGCCAATTGGTGTGCCACCCTTTTTTAATAATTTACTCTGGATTTAGAGAAAGATGTTGAAAGTTTATTTTTCACTTGGTTAGAGTATAATAAATTTAGTTTAATCCTTTATCCAAGTGTGAGCAAACAAAGTTTGCACCTGAAAGTATCTTCAGGACTGGGTTAAGGTGGTACACAGCAGGGCAACTCGTTGCAAAAAGGTTATCTCCACTTGGGCCTGGCTCCCACTGAAGAGACCTCAATAAAGGTCGAAACTAGTCTGGGTAGTGGCCCTTCCCTTAATGCATAACATTAGACATATCCGCAAGGAGATGTGTTTTGCATTATAGGAGATACTGAGATAGGAGTGTTGGTAGCTTGCTCCACCTTTGCAACGAGTTGCCCTGGTGTGTACCACCTTAACCCAGTCCTGAAGATACTTTCAGGTGCAAACTTTGTTTGCTCACACTTGGATAAAGGATTAAACTAAATTTATTATACTCTAACCAAGTGAAAAATAAACTTTCAATGATGTAAGAAGCTTAATGGAATATTTACAGCACTAGGTAAGGATTAAAAACTAATTTTAATGCTTCCAATATTTTTTTTTTTATCAGCCACTGGGACATCTTCAGGGATTACAAAGAACTCTTATAACACAACACAATACTAAATGAAACATGTGGTTGACTAACATCCTATCTAGGTGGTGTGCCTGTCCTCTATGGACATTTGTAGGTAGCCTAGGACATAAGGTAGGACCTCTGACAATTATTGCTTCTCAATTTTGAGAAGCAATAATTGTCAGAGGTCCCACCTTACATCAACAGTTAAGTGAAATGTTTCATGCATCCATATTTATTAAAATTCGGTTGATTTCTGAGTGTCGCTGCAGATTCTAAAAAGTTTTTCCTTTTTGAATGCACTATGGTGGAGGATGATGGTTTTCTTCCAGGAGATCCTATGGGTTGTATCCAATACATGCTGCAATGGCAGATTGATCATAGTCATGATTGCAGATGAATGATTTGTGTTCTTCTAAATGGATGGTCACTGATCTACCTGTCTGTCTGAAGTAAGCCAACTTGCAGGAACAGGATACTTTATATACTCCAGGTACTGAAATAGGAGGGGCTGAATCTTTGGTAGAACAGATAAGGGTAGCAAGTTTCTAGTGAGGGTTAAAAGCTGTGTAGAGGTTGTACTTTTTTTAAAAACCTGGCTATTTTTTCTGATGTGCCATGGATATAGGAGATTGTGATAGCATTTCTGAAATCCTTCTGAAGCGATGGCTGAGGAATGGGGGAGAAACTGATTATATTTTAAAAATCTGTAAGCACTGTAAGGAAAATATGTGATTGAGTTCGGTTGAAAGAGAGGTTCCACTGGAATAAAGATTACAGGTTCTATTGGTTAGAGTTTTAATAATGGCATAATGTTGAGAGGTGTTGGTGGTGGGAAAGTTCGTGAATGTATCTGCCTGTATGAGTGAGTTTTCTATATACAGTGAAGGAAAGGTTACCATTAGGAAGGTGTGTTATTGAGGTGTCCAAGAATGGTAAACTATTGTTATTTTCCTTTTCTATCATAAACTGGATGTAGACTACTGAGGAAGGAGTAATGTCTGTAGGCCATGAGGCCAAATAGAGAACACATCACTACATATCTTAGCCAGATAGAAGGTTTAAGAGGGACTGAGTCTATCGCTTATTTTTAAAAAATTTTTAAAAATTTAAAAAATTTTCCATGTAAAAATTGGCAAGAGGGAGGAACCCATCCCAGTTCCCTCTGTTTGTAAATTTTGTTCTTTCAAGAAAAATAAAAAAAAAGGAAAAAAAAACGTTTCTTAAGAGTGTTAGGGTGTCATTTAAGGGAATATTGGTAAACAGCGAGGCGATGTCAAAGCTTACCAATATGTCTGTATTATTTCAAGTTAGATTTTCAATCAAGGTTTTAAGATAAATATTTTTTTTTTTTTTTTTTTTTTTTTTAAATATAAAGATGCAAGTCTAGTAAAGCAGGTAAAAGTATCATGGAGCATCAATGGCATCTATTATAGCTCTTAGGGAGGAATTAGGTTTGTGGATTTTAGGTAAACCATATATCCAGGGGGAATGAGAACAGAAGGGTTTCAGTTTTTTATAACTATGTCTGGCAGCCAGGAAGATACTCTTAAGCTAGTTTAATTTTTGAACTTGTGTCAGAGGTCCCACTTTACATCATAGGCCACCTACAAATGCTCATAGAGGACACACCCTAGACAGGACTTTAGAATCACCCACATGTTTCATTTAGTACTGTGTTGTCTTTGTGTGTTACAAGAGTTATTTGTAATCCCTAATATTGGAAGCATTAAAATTAGTTTTTATTCCTTTCCTAAAGATGTAAATATTCCATTAAACGTCCAACATGATGTCCACCCAGCACTTAAGCTTTAACACACGGGGTCAATAATAAACTCAACTGCTTTCTTCTAAAATAAAAATATTCTAAATACTCTAGTCAAGGATTTTAGAGAACCTATAGGGATATCACTCCAAAATGTGAAAAGAATATTTTATGGTTTGATAATTTTTATAATTGGATGAAAATTCTAACCTCATCTCTCAGATTAGAATTTTTGTGATTCCACATATGAAAGGCTGTAAAACAGTGCATTAGTATCATGGGTAGGCTAGGTGTATTTTTTTTTTTTTAATGTTTTTTTTTTTTCATAATCTCATTCCAAAAACCACTTCAGGCTTCCAGTGAACAAGATGGTGGCTTCGCATCAGGCATTGAAATTCATCTTCTACCTTGTTGTGTGTGACCATGTTGAATCACAGTGTTCCAGTGAATAACTCTCTGGAATGCTGCTTCAAAATGTGGTAATATGTAATGAAGTCCTACTGCCTTATTAACCTCAAGTTTGCTCAATTCCTCATATACCTCCTGTTCACACACAATGAGTACCTCCTCCATCCTTACCACTGTATTCATCTGCATGATGTCACATTCACAAGAATTAAATATCTTTATGAAATGCTCATTAAACATCTAGACTATATCCTCTGTAGTTGTCATCATTCTATCATTTTCACCAACTAATATCATCTCTCCATAATCTTTCTTTCTTCTATTGGCTACATATCAAAAGAAATCCTTGGGATTCCTTTTAGCCTCCTGTGCTAACTATTCCTCATACTGCCCTTTTGCCACCAAGTGAGTCACCTCTCTTGCCTGCTCTTTATACACTTCATACAACTGGTTATTACCACTCATCTTATACTGTTTCTATAACACATTCTTCTTCTTCCAGATTGCATGCCTCGCCTCTTCATTCATCCATTTCACACCTGCTCTACTGTATTCACTCGAATATAACTCTCCCTCGCATATATCTCAGATCCCTCATTTTATTTTACGAAAAAAGAAAAAGTTTTTCATATACTTCACACACATGAAGAAAGTTCAAAACTTTAAGAAATAGATGATGAATATTATTATGGAAGTTTCAGATATTTTGGAATTCGGTTGAATAGAATCAGCATTTCAACTGAACAATTGTCAGCTTGCCTTTGTTGTTGAGTCGCACGATCTTTTGTTAATATGTACCAATCATATGCAAGACTGGAAGTAGTGATTGAAAATAGTAGATTCTTGGCAAGTCATACCCATTTTAGCTTTATTTAAATCATGGTGATCTTATGATTCCTAAATGAATAAAGGGCAAGCAATAACAAAACTGTTATAATTTAATTTCAGAAGCATTGTCACTAAAGATTCAAATATGTCACATGATGAAGGTGAGCGGCCAATCGCATAAATAACGTTGATAATTAAAATTTATTTCATAAATTATGTGAGGAATTATAAATTATAATGTGAACTTAATTATAAACATCAATTTAACTAAAGTTTCAGGAAAAACTTTAGTTTCCAAAAATCCCCACACTACGATTTTTTAACTTTAATTTTAGGGAAAAAGGTGCGAGTTATGTTCGAGTAAATACAATATTTAGACTCTTAACCTTTGGTATACATTCTGATATTGCCTCCACTAGATAGTGCTTGAGTAAGGCCCAAGCAGCATTGATATGGTTTTCATCCAGTTCCTCAACCCATATTATTGCCAAGCTGTCTACTGAACTTCACATAATGTCTTATAGTTCCACACACATATATCCCTTTCTAACAGAAGTCTTCATATGTTAGTGACTGACTTGATCACTCCAAGTGATCATGTCAGTCCCTCTCACCAAATTTGACCCAAAATAATCATTCTTTTCGTATTTACCAGGCTAATTTGCCTATACATTTCCTTTTCACTGCCCTCCATATTACCAGGCCTATAGCAACACCCAACTAAATATTTCATCTTGTCCATAACTACCTCACACAATATTGCAATTACCCACTAAGATGTATTTGCAATTTTTGCAATGTGACCTATGAACTTCAACTTCCTATCCACAATAACGTCAAGGTCATTATCCTCAGTTTCTTGTATAACGTAACCCTGTTATGTTACAAGATGATCTAGTTTCCCTGACTCTCTATATTGTATATTATATATAAAATAATGCAAAGTGTATAGATATTTGCATTTAAGAGCCTCCATAGTAATAGAAAAAAGGCCTTTGGTTGGAAAGACCCAGGTGCAAATCCCATCTGAAATACAAAGAGTTATTATGAAGGTTTTTCAACTGGGGGTGAGCTGAGTTTTTCTCCCAGAAACACTGGTTTATCTGACCACAAAACAGGCAAACTGGCCAGTAGTATATGCACGCAATAGATGTATTTTGTTATACTCATCCCATACATAAGACGTTGAAGGGACTGCAAGCGTAAGCACATCAGTACGGGTTTTTTTTTTTTTTTAATAACGATACCTGTGGGGCACCTATAACTATTTGTCTGTAGTATGTTGCATGAAGTAAGTTGAAACTTGGCTAAATGTTGTAAGTGAGATTGACGACATATATGTATAATAAATTTAATTTTTACATGTCGTCAATCTCACTTACAACATTTAGCCAGGTTTCAACTTACTTCAAGCAACATACTACAGACAAAAAGGAAGATCTGTCAATAAAAGTATCTCAAAACACCAGGACCACATTTGGCTTATCAAACCTCACAAATCTGGCCTGGCACAACATGGAATTGAAAACACTAGCCACAGGATTCAATGGGAAAACACCAAGCTGTTACATAGATCTATTTATACACAGTGTGACCGTTGTAATGAGACAATTGTTATATTAAAACAAAAGAACTATATTTGGAATTGTCAAGATAAAAAAATTGGATTAGATGAATAACACCATTAAACTTGAGTTGCAAAAAAAAAGAAACAACTGTGGAAGGTATAATAATATTTGGGTTACAGATCAAGTATTGATAAAATTTATTAACTCTGCCAACTAGTTTCGCCACACTTTAACTGTTGGCATCTTCAGGGCACTAAAATATAGGCTTAAAACAATCTCACAATTATGAGTAACTGTAAAACTGAAAAGAATAATTACAAATAAATTATTTATTTGTAATTATTCTTTTCAGTTTTCAAATAAATTATTTATTTGTAATTATTCTTTTCAGTTTTACAGTTACTCATAATTGTGAGATTGTTTTAAGCCTATATTTTAGTGCCCTGAAGATGCCAACAGTTAAAGTGTGGCGAAACTAGTTGGTAGAATTAATAAATTTTATCAATACTTGATCTGTAAGCCAAATATTATTATACTAATTCATATGATCAAGAAAATAAACCTTCATTATAAACTGTGGAAGGAATTTAAGGAGAAAAGTGACCTGCAGGCACATGAACGGTATAAAGCACAAGCCAGAAGGGTAACGAGTGTGGTGAGAAAAACAAAAACGGATTATGAAAGGAAATTAGCCATGCAAGCTAAAGAGAATCCCAAACAGTTCTTTCAATATGCTGCTAGTAAAATAAAAACTGTACACGGCAGAATGATTTTAAGGAACGCCGATGGTAGGGAGGTCACTGAATCAGTTGATATAATGGAATTACTGAGTGAGCACTTTGCAAGAGTATATCATTCAGGTGGTGACGTTGAAGGAATGAAGGAACCATTAGTTTATATGGGAATTGTGGTAAATGAAGTTGAGGTGAATAGTCTATTACAAAACCTCGATGTCAATACATCTGTGGGATTGGATGGTATATCAGCACGGGTCTTACATGAAGTGGCTAAAGAATTGTCAGTGCCCTTGACCTTATTGTTTAATCTGTCTTGGGTCTGGTTTAGTCCCAAAGGGGTGGAAAGAGAGGTAAATAGTTCTACTGCATAAAGGAGGATCCAAGACTACTGTTGCAAATTACTGACCGATCAGCATATCAGGAGTCATTGTCAAGGTCTTGAAGAAAGTAGTCAAGGGAAAAATACAGGAATGGATTGATGAAAATGAGATACTATATGGGGGACAGCACGATTTTGTGAAGGGTAGCTCATGCCTCAGTAACTTACTCAGGTTTTATAAGACAGTGACGGCTGAACTGGATAAGGGTAATGGGTTTACAGTGATACTGCTAGACCTGGCTAAGGCCTTTCACAGGATACCACATGGAAGTCTAATCCGTAAACTGCAACATATGGGAATGGATATAGGGTTGGTGAGATGGATAGGAGGGTGGTTGACGGAGAGATACCAGAGAGTAGTTTACTCAGGAGTAGAGTCCGAAAGACGGTCTGTGACTCTAGGTGTACAGCAGGGTTCTGTTCTTGGACCACTGCTGTTTAATTTGTTCATTAACGATATACGGAAGGATCTGAGAGTAACAGTTCATTTGTTCGCTGATGATGCTAAGTTGGGTAGGGCAATAGTGGATACACGAAATTTCAAAATTTTGCAGGATGATTAGGATAGATTGGAGGTCTGGACTAAGGAGAATGGATGTCAATTTAATGTGGCAAAATGTAAGGTTATGCATTTTGGGGTGAAAAGATTAGCAGCAGTATATCACATTGGTGGAACCGTAATCCAGGAAACTGAGGCCAAGGATTTGAGAGTGTTGGTGGATAGGGAGTTGAAGTTTAGAGGGCACATCGCAAAAGTAGCTAAATCGGCTCATCAAATCACTTGGATGCTGAAGAATACTTTGATGAGCAGAGATAAGCAAGTTACTGTTCCTCTGTATCAAGCCTCGATAAGACTCCATCTTGATTACTGTGCCCAGATCTGGTCACCTAAGTTTCTTCTTGATAGGGGAGGTGGAGACACAAGTGACCAAGATGATAGCAGGTCTATGGAATGAACCTTCTGAAAACAGGTTGAAGATTTGTGGGTTGCAGAAATTGGTTGATAGGCAGAAAAGGGGAGATATGATTGAGACATTCAAATTGCTGAAGGGTTTCTATACGATTAATTCAGAGGATATTTTTGAGAACAGGACTGGTGGTGAGAGGACTACGGGACATCCATGGAAGCAAGGCAAGAGTGTGGTTAGTAAGGATGTTAAGAGCTGGGTTTTTTACTTTTAGAGTGGTGAATGAGTGGAATAAGCTGCCAGAGTCTGTGGTGGGTACTATGACAGTGAATGAGTTCAAGGCAAAGTATGATAGATACTGTGTGAATGTCGAATAGTTGTGATGGACATGATGTTTAGGGCCTCCCTCGATGAGGCTAAGGACTCCTTGGAGTCGCCCGTAATAATAATAATAAAATCGCCCTCGATTTTTTTTAATTTTTTTAAAAATTTACCCAGACACCGAAGGAGGTTCCTGAACAGGAACCTCCTTCGGTGTCTGGGTTACACTGCATTGGATGTCCTCAATATCGTTAAAGCACTCCCCTTTCAGAGAACCCTTCTTTGGAAGGAGTCTGTGGGAGCCAAATCTGGCTAATAGGTGTATGTGGGGGGGAAGGGAGTAATGTTCGACCACACAGATCGACTTCAAAGCCAGAAACTGCTTCACGGGCAGCACACAGTGTGTGGGTGCATTGTCACGCAAAACAAACCAATTGTTGTTGGGGAACAGTTCTTTCCTGACACGTCAAATGCAGGCATACAGCCATTGCATTACTACTAAATAATACTGACTGTTCATTGTGGTGCCCTCAGGAACACATTCATGGTGGATAATTCCAGTAGCTTTGAAAAAAACAATGATCACTGTTGTAAATGTGATTTTTGCAACCTGACTTTCTTCTGTCAGGGAGAAGACGTTCCATTCCATGCTCTGATGCCAGATCAAACTGAAAACACCAACTTTCATTACTGGTGACAATTCTTTGCAACACATCATGATCTTGATGAACTGCATGGATGAAATTAACACGCAACTCTCTTGTGTAAATCTCTTTCTAAGATTAATCTGGCCGTTTTTTTACTAACACCAAGCTGCACAGCAAGCAGTCTAGTGGTTATTTGCCTGTCATGAGCAACAATTTCCCTAGCTTTCACCACATTTTTGTTTGTCCGTATAGAAACTGGCCATCCATAGCGTGGTTCATCCTCCAGGGACGACCTCCCCCCTCTTTAAACATTGAAAACGTCTCTGTTTGGGCATTAGTTTTAAGCACCTTCATAGTGCAATTTGGAAGAACATAGCATCTTCAATTTGAAAAGATGCAAGTTCATCAATCCTTTTCATTATGAAAAATCTTGCCAGCCTGGTTGGCCGAGTGCTGAGCGTATCCACTCTCCAGCCATAAGGCTGCGAGTTTGAATCCTGCCATGGTCATGGATGTTTGTGATGTAGATGTTAGTGTAAATGATGCAGTTCGCTGTAGTTGGTGGATTGAGTGGTGAATATGGAGATTTGTAGAGTAGGTGCCCTCCCTCAATGAACCTTTGAACTCCTTGGAAGTGGTACACTTCCATAGCAGTTTTTTCCTAATTTACGGTAAAATTTTATCACAGCTCCTTGCTCCATGATGCAACTTCTGACATGCTCCTTTTTGAAACTCTTACTTCAATGGTTGCCACATATCATCCAACTCTAAAGTTGCACCTGCAATTACAACACTAGTCATCAAAACTATTAACACATTTGCTACAAGGGCTGCTGTAAAAAAAATCAATCTCATAACTTAACGGGCATACTATGTAAACATGAAATTTATACCAAGTGCTGAAGCTTTAATTCATCGGCCTAACCTCAAGTTGGGGATAAAGTCATCCTCAACTGTATTAAATTTATCTCTAGTTGTTTTTTTAACCTCATCTATTTTAATTTTATTTTCAGTCCAATAGTTTTAACTTATGAACATGAAACTCTATACATAGAGGAATTCCAATTTAACATATGTGCTTTACTGTTTCTTTATTCAAATTCCTTATTCTTCACGATTTGCAATGATGTGCAAGAAAAAATATCTGTATGATAAATTTAACTTTTACTATAGTACATGTGTGATTTTATAGTTATAATCAGTGCAGTGTGTATGGTGCAGATGAGGACTGAGATAAAAGTTTATTGATTTTTTTTTTTTTGAAGAGCTGCAGGTCATAGTTGTTTGGGAATACATCAAGAGGAATGCTTTACCAGAGTATACAGAAGGTCGGTGGAAGAAAACAGGAAGAAGAGAAGCAGGCTCATTGTGTTTACAGTTGTTGTGTAAAGAGATAGTGGTAGCAACTGCTGCTCTTGTGTTATCAGGTGCAATAGAAAGTGGAAGAATGATGGTTGCCAGTTCATCAGAGCAATAATCATTGAAGTACCTGCAGAATAGACACAGTGCTGAAACAGTCTGTGAGACAGAGGCTGAAGTGAATCTGTAAGAGAAGGATCATCTATGAGCAGAGTTGCTCTTCTCTGGACAACATCAAAGATTTTTAGGAAAGTTTTATGTGCACTATCCCAAACATGTCAGCAGGATTCTGAGCACGGGCAGATTTGGGAGTCGTATATAGTTACGAGTTAATTGGGTGTAAAATTGCGATTCCCTCTGAACATTCTTCCAATGCTTTTTTAAAGATTACCTCTGCATATATGTTGAACAGGAGTGGTGAGAGCACACATCCTTGTCTCACTCTTCTTTTGATGTTAATATCACTGGTGGTAATGTTGTCTAATTGAACGGTAGCTGACTGATTCCAATACAGATTTGTTATTAGTCTTATGTCTTGTTCGTCTAGCCTTATTTGCTGAAGGACTTCTATTAAGTTAGTGTGTCTGACTTTGTTGAATGCTTTTTCAAAATCTATGAAACACATAAAGACAGATTTCTGTTTTTCTATGCATTTTTGTATCAATATTTGGGTACAGAAAAGGGCCTCTCTAGTACCAAAACCATTCCGAAAGCCGAATTGTGTTTCACTTAGAGTTTCTTCACTTTTTCTATAAATACTATTCTGAATTACTTTCAAAAATATTTTTAATGTTTGGCTCATTAGACTAATAAGTCGGAAGTCACCACAGGAATTTGCTTTGGGTTTCTTTGGGACAGTGATAAATGTAGATTTGAGCCAATCTGATGGAAATTCATCACTTTCATATATTTTATTAAATAGTTTTTCAAGAAGTTTGATGTTATCTGGTTCTATTAATTTTAAAAATTCTGTTTGCACACCATCTGGTCCACTGGCTTTTCCTGTTTTACTTGTTCGTATAGCATTCTCTATTTCGCATTTCATGATTGCTGGTCCTTGAATGTTATCTTTTATATTTATAGGCTTCTGTCTAGTATCATTGAAAAGTTCTGATACATATTTTATTCAAATCTGTGCTTTATTCTCTTCTTCTAGAACTATTTTTCCATTTTCGTCTCTTAGAGACACTATTTGCTTTTTCCTCAGTTTTCCAGAAATTTCATTGATTTTCTTATACAGATTGAAATTATCATGTTTCTTCTGAAGCAGTTCAATTTCAGTACATAAATTTTTTATCCAAATTTTCCTTGGCTTCTTTTATTTTTTTCTTGATGATGTTATGTGTTTCTGTATACCTGGCAAGGTCTTTGTTTTTGTACATTCTTCTTGTATCAATAAGAGAAAGAATCTCATCTGTCATCCATTCCTGTTGTTTTACATTATTCACATAATCTACTTCTTCAATACTTGTTACGACGGCATTCTTTAAGCTATTCCAAAGAGATTCCACACTTTCATTTTCTTCTATGTTAATCTGTTGTAATCGCAGGTTAAGCTGTGTCTTGGCACTTTTATTTATGTTCGGGTCTTTCAGTTTTTCTACATCAATTTTCTTTTTCTTCTTTTGTAATTTTTTAGCTGATTTTAATCTAAGACGTACTTCTGCAACTATGGGATTGTGGTCTGATGAGATATCTGCTCCAGGATAAGTCTTTGCACTCTTTATACTACTGTGGAATCATTTATTTATCAGTATATAATCAATTTGATTTCTGACAATGTTATGTTGGTTATCTTGAGGTGATTTCCAGGTGTACAGTCTTCTAGGTGGAAGTTCAAACCAGGTATTTGCTATTGTTAGATCTTCTTCCTGACAGAACTGGACTAGGCGATCTCCTCTGTCGTTCTTGGTGCCTAAGCCATGTTCGCCAACAATTTCTCCATCACCCCCTCTTCCCACTTTTGCATTGAAGTCACCCATCACTATGTTTATATCATGTTTCTTTGTTAGGTTTTTAATCTCTTTTAGGTGTTCATAAAACTCTTCAACATCTTCTTCACTTTTGTCAGCTGTGGGTGCATAAGCTTGGATGATATTTATGTTAATGGGGTTTCCCTTAAGTTGTAACAGCATTATCCTTTCAGAAAATGGAATCCAATTTATTACTGATTTATTGATTTCTTCATCTACTATTACAGCTACACCATGTCGATGTTTGTTCTCATCACTCCCAGAGTAATACATTGTCGTATTATCTTGCTGACATTTTCCAGATCCTGGCCATCTTGTCTCGCAAATTCCCAAAATCCGGATGCCCAGCCTCTTCATTTCTCTTGTGGCATTTCTTAATTTGCCAGCTTCTTACAGAGTTCTGACATTCCAAGTTGCAATTTTAATGCTACGTGTGGTCTATTCTGCTCTATGGAGTTGAAACATGGGCATTGAAGGCGACAACCATCAAGAAAATCGAAGCCTTTGAGATGTGGCTATACTAAAGATATCATGGACATAAGAATGCTAAAGATATCATGGACAGAAAAAATTACCAATGAAGATGTCTTAAAATCCATTGGCAAAGCTAAACATCTTGTACAAATAATCAAGAAACGAAAAACATATCTTGGCCACATCATGAGAAACAGCAAATACCAACTTCTACAAACTATTTTGATAGGAAGAATTGGTGGCAAAGGAACTAGAGGAAGAAAAAGAATATCATGGTTTGACAACATCAAGACGTGGACAGGAAAGAGCAGTGTACAACTGCTCAGATTAGCACAAGAGCGCAGTTTGTTCGCCAAGATGGTCGCTGACCTTCGATAGAAGATAGCACAATAAGAAGAAGAAGGGTGTAAAATGACAATCTGGAACAAAAGAGAATGCCTAGTTTTTTGGATGGTGAGGAAGCTACTGATGTGATGTGTATACCCATGGGAGAGACTGCTGAAGGTAAACAGTAATCCAAGCAGAGAGAGATCTGATCTTGTCTGGAGATTTGTGTGTAACTGAGGGTAGGTGAGGAGATATACATCTACAACAAACACTGCAGATAAGATTAACTTGTCCCTGTGATAAGCAGTATCAGGTTCTAAGAAAGCCAAGGAGGTTGGTCATAACAGACTACTGAGTCTTACACAGAAGGGAAGATGTGATGGAATATTTGCATCTTAAAAAAATTGCCATTGTGCCCAAATCACTTCAAAAAAAAAAGGTACAGAAGGAATTAGTCTGCAGTCAGAACAAACTATTGTAGTTTGCCTCCATTTTCATTTAATGTCAATTTAATTTAAAATTATTTATAATGCAGTATACATGTGCCCTCAAAAAAAAAAGGAAAAGTGAATTTAAGAATACAAAATTCTTAAAGCCCTCACTTCTTCCCATACCCCCAATGGGAATGGAATTCAGGTTTTTCTGGCCAAAAGATGTAATTATTCATAAAGGCAAAGATTTTTTTTAACTAGAATCAGCTCTGCAAAACTGTTACTGAATGGCTACCATGAAAATGCTCTGAGCAATGTCAAAAGTAACTACAAGTTTCTCCACAAACTTGTGGTTGCTCCCCAACTAAAACTATCTAGCACTGGATCTTGAATGACAATCCATATTAGGGCCACTAGGTAGGGAAAACTTTCATTGCTGATTGAACTCCATTACATCAAGAGAACCAAGGTGAGTACGATGAAACAATGGTCTGATGGAAGGCATCCATCCTTTAGATGAGTAGAACTGGTTAAGATATAAGGTGGGTATCAATTTTAGAGTGCATGTGGAGAGAGATCAAAACAAAACTAGAAATTTATTAGTTCTAATGTGTTTCTAGCAAAATATCATAAGGAAGGAAGCGAGTTATTGTTGGTATAGTGGAAAGTGATATTGTCTGTCATTTATGTAAAAGAAAAACTATGTCAGGATGTTCAGGGCCAGCCTTCTCTATAAAGGGGCCCAGGTGCAAGAAACCTTTTGGGGCCCTAAAATATTTTTCAAAAGGTAAAAATTAAAGGATTCGAAATAAAAGTATTATAAAACCTGCAAATGATTTTGGCACAGGAAAACAAAAAAAAACACATTCGAAATATAACAGGTTAGCATAACGTTTACTGAACACAAAACAAAAGTATTAAATAATTAAAATAAATAAATATTTAACACAAACAAAAGTAACCTGGCTCACCAACTAGCGCACAAAAACTATTTACATTAATTATTGTTTAAAGTAATAAAAAAAATTAATTTGAGCATATAAAAAAATAAATAGGTTTACTATTTAGGGGCCTAGTTTTACTAACAGGTATATTGCTTAATATGTATTTATTTAAAAATGAATTTTTTTTTTTTCTTCTATGTCATTAATCATTTCCGAAAAATGACAATTTTTGGCAATTTCCTTTTCGATGCTTAATATAACAAGTGCATTTAAGCGTTCTTTGCACATACTTGACCGAAGATAATTCTTTATCAATTTTAATTTGCTAAACGAATGCTCTGCACTTGCTATAGTAACTGGTAACGTAAAGAAAATTTTCAATACAGTTAGCACATTTGGAAATAGTTCATTATAACTATTATTTAATATATATTGCAATATGTCTTGCGCGTTATTTACTTTTTTTTGGTCCAAGATCAATTCTCGTAACAAATCAATTTCCTGGATTTATTTACATCTTTACTATAATATTTTACAAAATCCCTTGAGCGGTTTTCTAGTTCATTTTTTTCTAATGTTTTTATATCAGCGATTAATTTAAAAGAAGAAATAACATTGGGTATATTTTTAAATCTCTCATCTATTTGTACAATAACAGTATCAATGAGTGACAAAAAGTGACAGCTAAATTCCTCTACCGGGTTTAGTAAAACGGAAAATAATCTTTTTCTTTTTCGAATTCTTTTTTCAGGGAAGTCTTCGGAAATATTCAAGAAACTTGAATATTTCCGAAGACTTCCTAATGCAGCAATAATTTCCTCTTGAAATCTATGCGCCAAATGATGCACAATTTTTTTTTTTAGTATTTTTAATTGTCATGACCTATTAGCATAGGATCATATTTACTTAATAATTCTATTAATTTTTAGACGACACAAAAATGCTATAATTTTTGTGTCGTCTAAAAATGTGTTAAATTTTGATCTTAAATTTTGGATTTCATTTTTAATTTTATTCACTAAATTAAAAGCAGAGTCAAGAACAATTGTTTTTGCTTGAAATAGTTTGTTGATACTATTAATTTTTGACAATATTGTAAACTACACCGATAAGCTTAAAATAAATGGCATTTCTTGTAATGAATCTAGTAGACTTTTAGCTTCAAATACTGCTATGTTATCATTAATTACACCAATAAATTCTTTTAAGGCATTATAAGTTTGTTCAAACTGTGTATACACTGGTTTGACTGTGTCTATTTTGGCTTCCCATCGAGTATCACATAATGGTTTAAGCGTAATATTTAAATGTTTTTGTATAATTTCCCACCTTTTTGTAGATGCAGAAAATACGCAGTATAAACATTGCAATATTCCGAAAATTTTTTTACAATATATACTACTGGAAGCAGCATCACAAATTATCAAATTAAAAGAATGTGATAAGCAAGGTACATAAATTGCATGAGAGTTTAAACTAATTATTCTAGATTGTACGCCTTTATATGTTCCCTTCATATTGCTACCGTTATCGTATGCTTGCCCTCTACAATTCATAATATCTAAATCAAGCTCAGCTATTCTTTTTAAAAGCAAATTTGCTAGTCCTTCCGTCGCATCAGTTACTCCAATAAATCCTATGACTCATTTATAATTAATTTTTTGTCTACAAAATTTACATATCTAATAATTATTAAAGTTTGTTCCTTGTGAGAAATATCAGGAGTACAATCCATTTGGACACTGTAATATATGGCTGCTTTTATGTAGTCTTTAATTTTATTAAGGACTTAATTACCTAATGCAGCAATAATTTCCTCTTGAAATCTATGCGCCAAATGATGCACAATTTTTTTTTTTCGTATTTTTAATTGTCATGACCTATTAGCATAGGATCATATTTACTTAATAATTCTATTAAACTTAATAAATTTTCATTATTCGGCATTTCTATTGTTTCATGGGATCCTCAAAATGACAGATTATATTACTTGCTAAAAATAGAATTACATCTACAATTTTTCGGAATAGTAATTTTAGACGTTCCATTTCTTTATTTATATTAATTTGATTTGTTCTGCCAACAGTCGAACATAAATTAAGCCCTTTTAATAATTCTTGCCAAGCAATTCTTCTTGTGCTATCTTCTATCGAAGGTCAGCAACCATCTTGGCGAACAAACTGCGCTCTTGTGCTAATCCGAGCAGTTGTGCACTGCTCTTTCCTGTCCACGTCTTGATGTTGTCAAACCATGATATTCTTTTTCTTCCTCTAGTTCCTTTGCCATCAATTCTTCCTACCAAAATAGTTTGTAGAAGTTGGTATTTGCTGTTTCTCATGATATGGCCAAGATATGATGTTTTTCGTTTCTTGATTATTTGTACAAGATGTTTAGCTTTGCCAATGGATTTTAAGACATCTTCATTGGTAATTTTTTCTGTCCATGATATCTTTAGCATTCTTCTGTATAGCCACATCTCAAAGGCTTTGATTTTCTTGATGGTTGTCGCCTTCAATGTCCATGTTTCAACTCCATAGAGCAGAATAGACCACATGTAGCATTTCAGCATTCGGCATCTGACTTCCATGTTTAGGTCTTTATTGCAGAATAGTGTTCTCATTTTCATGAAGGACTGCCGTGCAACTTCAATCCTTGTCTTTATATCTATTTCTGGATCCCACCGTTCATCAAGCCTATATCAACAGTCGAACATAAATTAAGCCTTTTTAATGATTCTTGCCAAGCAATAAAAGAATTAAAGTGACCAACAGAAAGCTCATGATCTCGAATTACAGATGACAGTTTCCTCCATTTATTAAAACCATATATAAATCGTGTTGATTGATCTTCTCCTCTTCTTTTGGAAAATAATACACAACAAAAGCAAAATACTGAGTCTTGAGCTTTTGAGTAAACTAACCAGCTGTGAAGCCGAGTTTCATCATTTGGCATTTTTTATAAATAGTACGACGTAGAAAATGATTTACCTTCAACATTCTTAACGAGTGCGTCTTGATGATGTTGTTTAGGTCCGGTTTTAACACAAAATAATCAAAATTTATCAGTTATAATATTTGGCCACAAACCTAGATCATTAATATTCAATTGATCACCATCGTTATTTGCTGTATCCAAAACGTTTGTATAATCAGACGCATCTTTTTCGACGAATGCCACAGTTTCTACATATTCGTTGTTTGGAGTTTTCTTCTTCAGTTGAAGTTTGAATCGCAACTGCTGAAGTCGTAGCAATTTCGTTGTCAGATTTATTTTGTAGCCATGAAAACAAATCTACTTGTGACTTTTGAGATTTTGCTTTTGTTCTTTTCTGCTGATTTCCTTTTTTGACATCCAGAGGGATACTTTCTTGGCATGGACATTATGGGTTAGGCTTTGTCTGTCGAATAAGTAAATAATATTAAATATTTTTATCCCATGAATTAACAAAAAGTTAAATATGTACATACTTTTTACAATATTACAAAATTTTAGAAACACTCAAGGAATGTGTTTATTTTTTTCGTTTGTTTACTTCAGTACATCAGTTTCACCCTTATCTATCACTATTAACTAAGTTGAAATTAACGTAGTTGAGATCTAATCACGTGCAGACAACACTTCATAATCCTTAATATTGATAATATATTTCACATAGCTTTAAAAATAACTTACTGTATTAACTGGAATATAACTGGTCCTCACACATAACTCGCATCCCTGATTTTACTTTGCTAAAAAAAAGAAATTGAAAAGTTTCGCGTAATCTCGCACAGAATCACGTTCACCTCATGGCAATAGTGATTCACTTCCCATGGCAAACCACGTGCCCTCTATACTAGCCAATACGTCTGCAGATGCAAGTAAAAGCAGGTCATTTTATTGTATCACTGAATAAGGTACAAACATTTGCAGTCTGTGTAATATATTTCTCAACAAATAGTGCAATTAGACATATGGGATAAAAATGGCACTAACTAATGAATTGCATGTCCCTTCCCCCAAAACCTATGCCATTTAGCTGCAAGCAAAACCATATGCTGCACTAGCAAACACTAAAAACTAGATGTGTGGGAGTCTGTCCCCACAGCTCAAATGAAGAGCAACAATAAAAATCAACAGAAAGTGTTAAAATTCGTAAACGTGTTAAAGCTAGGAAATATATAGTGAATATTGTTATAGCACTTTCAGATACTGAATTTGGTTGAAGAGAATTAGCATTTCAATTCAAAAATTGTCTGCTGACTTTTGACTCGCGCGATCTTTTGTTAATACCACAGCAATCGTATGCACATATTTTTACTGGCCTAGTACCATGGCTGTCGTTCATTAGTCATTCGTGAAGGATTGTTCATTAAGTATCACAAGTCTTGTAAATTACTGCTAATTTTTGCTTGAAATAATGGGAAAGCAGATGGTGCTATTTGGGTAGGATGCACACAAAGAAACTGCTCTCTAGGCAGGAAATAGTAATTGCAATATATGCGGGGATTTTACGAAAAAACTGAAAACTTTAGTTTCCGAAAATCAACGTAAAGGAAATTTGCTTTTATATCTAATAAGTTAAACATATTAATTGACAATAAATACTTCCAATCCATATTTTAATGACTTACGATTTAATAAAATCAAAATACCAATACATTTTAGAAAACGGATACGTTCTTTATGAAACATGAAAAGATATATCAAATGATGGTAAAGGAGTCATGCAACGTCTGGATGCCTGACGAATAATGCAACAACTGAACTGGACAAAACTTGTCCAGTTCAGTTGTCGCGTTTATATTGCGGAGATATATTGATGGCTTGGAAATAGGATGTTTTTCTAATTTTCTTATTACTTATTATTATGAAACAGTTGGTAGAGTTTAATAAATTATTGCATTTTTATTTGATATAGCTGTACTTAATAAAATTGTATTATATTAAGTTAAAATATGTCACCGAAGATGTTTGAAATGTATTTTTTTATTTAATTATTTTTTAAGATGTGCCCTGGGTTGCGTGCCAGAAAAAAGTCATTGGCGTGCCACGTTTGGCAGGCATGTTAAGGGTTGTCCATCCCTGCTCTAGACTAACCATATATAAAGAATATAATAAATATTTTTTCAATGATTTCGATAATGAGCCAAATGATATAAATGTGTAACAGATTAGAAAAAAACTAATGATGAATCGGGCATTTTAGCATTTCAGAGTAAAATCGAAATAATGTTTGTTAATTCTTACACACTGCATAAACTCATCAAAAGGGTTAAGCAAAAATAGTAATATAATAGAGAAACACAGAGATATTATTATTACCTGGGGCCCTAAAATCCTGTCGATGAAATCCCATTAGTTATAAGAAATTAGAAGAAAAATAAATAAATAAAATAAAAAAGTAAGTTTCCGCAAATGTGTACCGACTGTGCCCACTCGATCGTGGGGCCCGGGTGCATTGCACCCACCGCACCCCCAATATGGCCGGCCCTGAAGATGCTAAAAAAGACAATACCGGATAACAGCTCTTTGCTGAGCCTAGTGGCCTTAACAAGAATCCAGAGGGCACAAACTGCAATTTAAGTTAGGGGCAGTTTTTAAGACTTAATTTTTGCAATTCTGTAAATGGGTCACACTGCATAGGTTAAGTGTGAAAATTGGCGGTTTTATTATTAGCTACTTCTAGGGTTGAATTTTTTTGCTTGGATACCTTGGTAAACTTTGCTGGACAACCAAGATCTAGACTGCTGTTGGGAGGCTAGATCAGTAAAAAAAAAAAAAAAAATCAGATTAAAGTGGGAGCAGGATTCCCATCTGGCAGCATTTTAGTGCACAAGGATACTAGGAATTATCTGACTTATCAACAAAACTGATATCAACAGCATGTGTGGAGGGAGAAGTATTCAGAAGTTTAAGGGTATCGGATGGTTAGGTGTAATATGCTATTCCAGTGGTAGGTGGCCATCTGGCACTGGATGATTTCTAATAATAAATACCACTGCAGTTCTTTCAGCTTGACAGTGGGATTGGAAAAGGGAAGGCAGTTTGAGTGGTTGACACTGAAGTCAAAAGAAGACAATCGATTATTTAGGTATTTGGACTGCAGAAAATCAGACTTCAGATTCATATTCAAAGAAATTGAAAGTGAGAGAGAGAGAGAGCAAAACATCATTGTGATAAATCGACATGTTAGTCACATTCCAGGAGCAGAAAGCAATTTTTGTAGGAAACTACCATGGAATATATTACAGCCATTCTAGTCATATCAGCCCACTCTGCACCACCACAAAAAAAAAAAAAATAAATAAATAAAAATAAAAAATAATAATTCTAGGCAGTCCATTGTTCTAACATAATTTCTGGGTGAAATGCCTAAATTGAAGTCTCCATATTATAATATTAATACTGTATTATATGTGCATCGAAACACAGTTGTAATTATAAGGAAAGATTAAAATTTCATTAGAGATGCCAAGAAATTATATTATTGGTTTTAATCCTTTATCCAAGTAAGCCAAACAATGTTTTGTATGTGAAAGGATTAAAACCAAAACTGTCATTTTTGGTTTTAATTACATTTTTAATTTATGGTAGACCAAGTTAATAAAAATTTTTAAAATTAAAATTTCACTTCAAAAATACAAAGCAATAAAATTAAACGATACCTTGTTTTTCTTCTTCTGTTAGTTCAATTGTACTTTGTTGGTCAGATGAATCAAGAAAAAAGTTGGACCGCACAATATTTTCTTCAGTATTTTGATTTATTTCTTTCCTAATAGCATCTGGAATAACTTTGTCTATATCCAAATTTCTCTCTCTTGATTCTTCAGCATCAAAATCAAGCATGTCATCTTCAGCTGGATGTGTTAATTGTTCATTAATGATAATGTCAGAATCCTGATTATCAGACATATCTGCAACATCTCTTAACCTGTCTACATCCTTCTGATTTTCTAAATACAATCCAGTGTTCTCATCAGACTTTTCTTTAATCAAATGATCATCAATAGATTTTTTGGAAGACGTTTTTGTAGATTTATCGACAGATTCCCCTAGAGGTACAGTATTTTCTTTAACATCATTCTGAAGGTCACTTATACTTTCATGAACAGAAATATCTTGATCAGATGTAGAAATATCAATTTCCGTTTTAAGATTTTCAGAATTATCATTTTCATTAATATTAGAATTATCATGCTGTGATATTTCCTTTTTATTACTGCTAACATCAACAACTGGTGCATTTGTCTGGAAACTTTGATGTTTGTCATTTAATATGACATTTTCTTGTTCATTTAAGGTGCTCGCTTCAGTTGTTTCATCATTTTTTTTATTCTGTTTTTTGTCAGCTCCTCCAGAAAATACCATTATTAAAATGCAGAGTAAGACTATAAAGGTTTTTCTGTGTGAATCTCCCATATTTAATATCTCTAATAAATACATAGTATACAGCATACCTGCATGAAATTAAAAAAAAAAAGGTAAGTTTCTAAATATATAATATACAAAAGGAAAATACTTCTAATTAAAAAAAAATAAATAGAAAAATATATAAATCCCCATGAATAACTTAATTTTAGGGCACACCAGTTATTTTGAGGTAAATAAAAGGAACAGACTTTGACAGGTAAATGTTTTTATTAGAATGCCACATACCCTGAACAGAAGTACTGCACAGCAACAGAGATCGTTATAAGTTATTTAATGTTAAGTGTGGAATGTTAATAATATTGTTATGTAAGCTTTGACTGGAATAAAATCTGAAATGTGCAAAACATTAAGGAAGTTACTAAGCAAAATAAATGAAAATCACTAATTATAATAACAAATCCTTTGACTATAACTGTCATCATAATTAAGTCAGAAAATGTAACACAACAGTTTCTATGCATTATGCCCTATTGTAAAATGAGCAGACACTAACAGTTTTTCAGTGGATATGTAATGAGAAAGAAAAAATTAATTCCATCATTTTTTTTTCTGTTCAACGTTTACAAATTAATGTTAAGATTAGGAGATAAGAAATTGAAGCAGAATGTGAAAGAGATATAGTATTTTCAGGTTATTATCATTTCATTAATAATAACGGATAACTTGCAGCCAAAAAGAGATTGCCCATGTGACATCTGTGGAAGACAGTGCCTTTAAGACAATCTATGAGATAGAGGCCAAAAGGACATATACAACTGATTGTTTCTGTCTCCATAGCGTACCGTCATTATAACATAGGGACTGTTAAGTTAGTTAACGGAAATGGCTACACAATGATGCTGCTGGATTTTGCATTAACATCTGTAAAGGATACCACATGGAACTCTTATACAAACTGAAGCAAATGTGGGATGGATATTATTATTATCCAGGCCTCCATGGAGTCAAAAGACTCATCGTGGGAGGTCATTTTTAGGACACACAAAGTTTATCATACCACTCCTTTAACTCATTGACTGTTCCTGCACTAACCACTCTCTCTCTCAGGCAATGCATTCCGAGTTCCAATCACCCTCCACGCAAAGAAACCACTCCTCACCCTCTTGTGCACAGCCACGTTTCGTAACTTCCAGGGATGGCCCCTTGTCATCGCTCCTTCCCGCTGTTCCACCAAGTGAAAGAACTCTCCAATGTCTACCCTGTGTCATCCTCTCAACAGTTTAAAAGTCTCGATGATATCACCACTCCTATCCACCAAACTCTGCAGTCCACATTCCCTCAGTCGATCATCATAACTCATACTGTACAATCCAACCATCTTTGTTATCCGTCTCTGTACCCTTTCCACAGTCAATTTATCTCCTTTAAATCCTGGAGACCAAATCTGAGAACAATAGTCTAAGTGTGGTCTGATCAGTCTTATACAATGGAATGATACCTCTTTTATCTCTGCAAGTAAGCATCCTTCTCAGTATTGCAGCAATCCTCTGAGTTACCCTCACCACCTTTGCAATATGATCCCTGAATTTTCAGTTTTCTATCAATCATCACCCCCAGATCTCGTCTCCCCTACCTCCTCCAATCAAGTATGCATCCTCCCTTCGATGGATCCCAAACCTCAAGACTTTACATTTTGCTGCATTGAACCGACACCCCCATTCATTTGCCCATCTGTCTAGTTTATTCAAATCCTCTTGCAGGGCTGCCACATCTGCACTATTACTGATAACCCTTCCCAGCTTCACATCATCTGCAAACAACTAAATGTCCCCTTGCAATCCATTGACAATATCATTGATATAAAGGTTGAATAATACAGGTCCCAGTACTGAGCCCTGTGGAACCCTACTTGTAACTTCTGCTTCCTTGATATTGCCCCACAATACACAACTCTCTGATACCTATCAGTCAGCCAATCCTGAATCCATTTGACTAATCCAACATTTAAACCCATGTGCTGCAACTTAAATATCAGCTTATCATGTGGCACCCTGTCAAACGCCTTTGCAAAATCCAAAAAAAATAGCAGTATATGCCTTCCCTCATCAACTGCTCGTCACTTTATTATAAAATGCAATCATATTACTAAAGCAAGAGCGTTCCTTAACAAATCCATGTTGATTCTCACAGATAACATTACCTTTATCTGCCCAATGCTGTATATAGTACCTCGCTAATTTCTCCAAGACCTTAACAACTACTGATGACACACAAACTGGCCTATAATTAGACAGTAGCGGACTTCCAGTCTGCTACTGCCCTTATGCAGCAGCAATATCTAGACAATATTAGCATTGTCTCTAAACCCTGAACCTGCCCTATCCCTCTAGTATTAAAACCTCCTCCAGGATGAAATACACCAAGAAAGTTCTCATTGAACAACTCCACCATGTCCTCTGCATCATTCGTTCTATTCCCATTTTTATCCCGCAATGTCATTCTTCAACAAATCGTTTCTCCGCCTACTAGCCACATAGCTAAAAAATTCCCTAGGATTTTCTTTGGATCATAGTGCCAATGTCTTCTCATATTCCAGTTTTGCCTTGCTCACCATTCTGATCACTCTCTCCTGGCCTGTGTCTTATATTCTTTGTGTATTTGTCCTCCACCCCTCTCCTTATATCTCTTCCATAATCTCTTTTTCAACTGCAGTTCCTGTTTGATATCATTTGTCATCCACTTTACACCAAATTGTGTCAGCTTCTTCACCTGTGGAACACAGCTTATTATTGCTGCTAACAAATATTCTTTCACAATTTCCCAAGCACTAATGATATCCTGGCCTTCCAATTATGTCCTCCATGGAACTGCCCCTAGTTGATACCTAAGCCTGTTATAATCTTCTGCCTTATAATTCCACATACTTTCTCTTTTCTTTGATACACCTGCATGTCTGTTCATCTTCCAAGTCAAAACAACACGGTCACTCTCTCCAACTGGTGGGAGAGATGTCATCTCACTTATTACCAGCTCTTCTGATGTTATGACCAAATCCAAAACTCTTGAACCTCTTATAATAAATTTAGTTTAATCCTTTATCCAAGTGTGAGCAAACAAGGTTTGCGCCTGAAAGTATCTTCAGGACTGGGTTAAGGTGATACAACACCAGGGCAACTCGTTGCAAAGGTGGAGCAAGCTACCAACACTCCTATCTCAGTATCTCCTATAATGCAAAACACATCTCCTTACGGATATGTCTAATGTTATGCATTAAGGGAAGGGCCACTACCCAGACCAGTTTCGACCTTTATTGAGGTCTTGTCAGTGGGAGCCAGGCCCAAGTCGAGAAATCAGGCAGAAGCATTAGCAGGTCATCTCCACCTATATATTGTATCACCTTAACCCAGTCCTGAAGATACTTTCAGGCGCAAACCTTGTTTGCTCACACTTGGATAAAGGATTAAACTAAATTTATTATACTCTAACCAAGTGGAAAATAAACTTTCAACATCTTGAACCTCTTGTTCCCTCTATTACATGCTGCCGAAGACATTTGTTCCTCAAGAATTCCAGAAATTCTATCCCCTTCTTACTACTTGCATTTTCCTCTTCTCAGCTTATACTGCTGTAGTTAAAATCTCCCATAATCATTCTTCTTGCACTTGCCAAGCTCAACTGCCTAAATATCTCCCGGTTTCCACCTTCTCTGCTCCCTGGTTTATAGCAACACCCCACTAAATATCCTCTCTTGGCCACTTCTAACTCACACCAAACGCTTTCAAAACCATTTGTGTCACTGCCTTCCAAAGCCTCCACTCTTAGAGGACATAAGTCATCACTTATCATAAGCAGCACTCCACCACCACGTTTCCCATTCCTATCCTGCTGAAAAATGCTGTACCCTGCCACTTCAATTCCGGTTATTATATCATCCTCCGTCAACCATGTCTCAGAGATCCCAATAATCTTTGGCCAGGTTGATGCTATCAGCACCATCAATTCATCTCCTTTATTTTGGATACTCCTGGCATTAGTATAGAGCATAAAAATGTCACTGCTTCTATACCTATCATTATCCCCTCTCAACCCCCTGGACTCTATGTTACATGATATCGTCCCCTTCCCACAAGAGGCCACCCCTGCTACCATCCACCCTGAGAATTCTAGTTTCCCTGCATTGACACACTGACTCGTTCAGAAAACAGCAATCTTTCCAGATGCCTTCGTCCTTCCTCATTCAAATGCAAGCAGTCTCTAGCATACAGTTCCCTTCTGTCCTCAAACGCCCTCCAAACATCCACGTATTCCAATCCTCTCTTCTGACACATTCTGGCTATTATGCGATTCAGTATTGCTGCTCTTCTGCTCAGCTCGTCACTATCATACCTTGGCAACACAAACAATCTTCCCTCTCTGCGTTTTCTTTTGCACAACTTCAAGCAAGAATCTCAGAACTCTTGCTGCCTGATTTACACTGTCTCTCAAGTCATTCATGCCCACCATCACAATGATTTCATCCATCCTTTCACCCCTCTTAATTGCCATAGCCACATTTCCTATCATCCCTCCAGGCAAACACACCTCTGGCATCCTATCTTGCACACCAGAGATCGAGTCTCCATACATCAGGGATGCACAAACTTGTTGAGGCCAAGGGCTGCATAGTTCTACTGTTACTTATGGGAGGGCTGCCAAAAAAAAATTTTAAAGTTATCTACCATATATTGTTTATTTTATTTATACCTATCATAATTGTTACAAAAAAGGTAATAAAAAGTAAGTGAATTTAATTTGATGCATGACAATGCATTGATTTGACAATTGTTTTGATACTTGGTTCGAGTTTTGTAGGTAGCCAACCGCAAAATTCATTCTAAATTTTCATCAGTCAAGCGGTTCCTATTTTTCGATTTGTTAATATTCATGACTGAAAAAGTTTGTTCACAAATATATGTTGAGCCAAAGAGGCTTGCACATTTTAATGCATTATCTAGCAACCGTTCATAATTGTTTTTATCAACACAACGATAGAAGTTTAATAAATCGCCTTCGTTAAATTTATTTCGCAGGCTCTCATCGTTTTGAATGTCGATGAGTTCGAGCTGTGCTGATTCGGGTAAAATGGGAAAAGGATTGCTAAATAAATCTAGCAACGGTTTCACTTTTTTAAAATCAGAAAACTGATCCTAGAAGGCTGATAAAGTTATCGATCATTTCAACATACACAGTTTTGAAGTTGACATTGAACTTTTCAGAAACTTTCTTATAATCAGGAAAATGGATGTAATTCCCTGACTACAGTTGGATTTGAAATAGATTTATCTTGCAATGAAAAGACAAAATGTGGCCATAAAGCTGAGTAACCAATTGATCTTTGCCCTGAAGTCGCGTATTTAACATATTTAAATGATTAGTAATGTCAACCAGAAAGGCTAAGTCAAATAACCAATCCGGATTTTTTATGGCAGGGACGTTTTTGTTTTTTTCAGTCATGAAGACTTAAATTTCATCAATTAATTTTAGGAACCGCTCCAATGTTTGTCCACAACTTAGCCACCTCACTTCTGTGTAAAAAATTAAGTCACCATATTCACTTTCAATGTCTTCAAGAAACTTTTTAAATTGTCGGTGATTAAGGCTACGGGATTTTATAAAATTAATGATTGAAACCACAACTTTCATGACATGCTCAAATCCAAGTTTCTTAGGGCTGAATTTTGTCAGATCTAAATCAATTTTGGAGCACTGTTCCAAAAGCCCAGTGAACATGTCATTACCTTTCATTTGATCTGACAATGAACTCATTCCAATCAGCTTCTCACTTACCTCAAACTCTTGCGTTATTCCACGTGCAAATATTAACAACTGGGCTGTGGAAGTAATGTCAGTTGATTCATCAATAGTTAATGAAAAATAGAGAAATTTCTTTGAATAAGATGTTAATTGGTCCTTTACATTTTCCGACATTGCAGTAATTCTTCTTTGCACATCCTGTTTAACTGAATTTTCTCAACATTTTTTGGCTGATTCTGGACAAATTTTTTTAGCAGCTATCTCAAGGCAATCTTTAACGAAATCTCAGTCTGTAAATGGTCGGCACCTTTTTGCTATAAGGCGAGATATTTCAAAACTTATATCTGTTGCGATTTCCGAATCTTGAATAGGTTTTGTAAACATCACTTGCTGACCTGTCAATTCTCTTTTCAAAAATGAAATCTTTTGTTTACATAGTTCTTCAGGTAGATTTGGAAATGTAGAATGCAGACTTTCATAGTGTCTCCTTATATTGTATTCTTTTGGTATAGCTACAGCACTTTTGCAAATCAAGCACACGATATTATTAAACGACTGCACAAAACCATATTTTTCGGTCCAGCTATCCTGAAACTGCCGTTTTTCATCCTGTAGTTTGCTTTTCCTACTTGGCCCTGCTTTATCCATTGTAGAATTTATTTTTTATCGTTTCCTAGGGGTGATAACTAATTGTAGCAACCGCACCTATGAAAACAAAATACTCATATGACAAATAGACGAATTATAAAATTTGTTGAAATTATTACTAACCGATTATCGCAAGTAGACAGGCAATCATGACGTCACATCTACTTTGCTTTGCGCATGTACCATTTTTAAAAATTACCTATCGTGTAACTTGTTAAAAGTTAAAATAATACACGGCGAGGCGGGCCACCAGCATATCAACGGAGGGCTGCATGCAGGCCACGGTCTGTGCATCCCTACCATACATCAAACCTCTAACGACTGCATTCCTTGATTGCTCACCTGCATCCCTCACTCTCCTCTAACCCTTTCTATGTGTGTTCCCCTACTTACCTGCTGTCCTCGCATTGCTCTGTCCCTGGTTCCAGCACTCCCTCGCATTCTTCTCACTCCCTCTCTTCTACTGTTTCCATTCTCCCCTCCTCTATCATTCCCATATATCTCTCTCTCCTACCGTTTCCCTTCTCTCCCCTCCTAGCATTCCCATACCTCTCTCCCCTACCGTTTCCCTTCTCTCCCCTCCTAGCATTCCCATACCTCTCTCCCCTACCGTTTCCCTTCTCTCCCCTCCTAGCATTCCCATACCTCTCTCCCCTACCGTTTCCCTTCTCTCCCCTCCTAGCATTCCCATACCTCTCTCCCCTACCGTTTCCCTTCTCTCCCCTCCTAGCATTCCCATACCTCTCTCCCCTACCGTTTCCCTTCTCTCCCCTCCTAGCATTCCCATACCTCTCTCCCCTACCGTTTCCCTTCTCTCCCCTCCTAGCATTCCCATACCTCTCTCCCCTACCGTTTCCCTTCTCTCCCCTCCTAGCATTCCCATACCTCTCCCCCCTACCGTTTCCCTTCTCTCCCCTCCTAGCATTCCCATACCTCTCTCCCCTACCGTTTCCATTCTCTCCCCTCCTAGCATTCCCATACCTCTCTCCCCTACCGTTTCCATTCTCTCCCCTCCTAGCATTCCCATACCTCTCTCCCCTACCGTTTCCATTCTCTCCCCTCCTAGCATTCCCATACCTCTCTCCCCTACCATTTCCATTCTCTCCCCTCCTAGCATTCCCATACCTCTCTCCCCTACCGTTTCCATTCTCTCCCCTCTCCCACTGTTTCCATTCTCCCCTTCTATCATTCCCTCTCGTCTACTGCTCCTATTCTCTCCTCTTCTAACATTCCCAAAACTCTCTCTCTCTCCCCTACTCTGATTCACCTTGCATTTATCTCTTCCATTCTCCTACTCTGATTCACAAGACATTCCACCTCCTCTTTCAGCTCTTCTATCTCTCTCTCTGCAAGTCAGTCACTCTTAATCGAAATTCATTCTCCTAAACAAAACCATCTCCAAAACTTACAGTCACTCGTGCCTACACTATCGACTATTATTTTCTCATTCATATTTCTTTCTTCATTCTCTCCTGTCACACTACTCGTCTTCCAATATTCATTTCCCATTCCTGAAGCAATTAGGTCAGTTATCGATATATCTAATTCATTTATTTGCTCCCACTGCCTGCATTTTGCGCACATACGCACTCCCCCCCCCTCTCACAAGCCACATATCCAACTCCCAAGACGCATGCATTGCATGCCACAAAGTCCCTTATTATATTACATATAATAGAGTTCTTAAATGGCGAAGGACTTGGTGACACGCCATTTGCGATTGCAGCTGAATCCGCCATCATTCCTTACTGCCGAGGAACTACTAAAGTAATCATTAATTATATATAAATGCTATATAAACACTGTATTATATATAAAAACACTATATATATATATATATATATATATATGAAGCCAGTGATATGAAAGCAAGGTTGGATGAAGGACAGATTCCAAGAGTAGTATATCGAGAGACAAAATCCAGAAAAATACAACTGGCTACATGATGCAGGGATATGTGCTTTGACTACTGCTATTTAATTTGTATATTAATGATATAAGAAATTATCGAAAGCAAAATATTGAATTCTTTGCTGACAATGCAAAATCAGGTAGTGAAATAGTTGATCAAGATGAGCAGAGAGATTGCAGGACAATTTAAACAGAATGATAGTATAAGCAAAAAAAAAAAGGGGGGGTGTAGAAGCAATTAGAAGACTATACATTTTGGAAACTGACAGATTACAAGCATTGTAATATAATATCACACTGATGATATCTACAATGACATTGGGAAGGATTTGATAGGTGATATACAGCTGTTTGCTCATGATGCAAAGATAGGAAGTTCATAGGACATTTCAACAATAAAAATAATACTGAGAACAACCCATTTTCACGTGTAAAACATTGAAAATCTGTTGTTCTCAATTTAAATAGAGAATAAGCACCTCCATAGCACAATTGGAAGAACAACGGTACATTGCACCCTTCAACTGAAATAGGCCTAAGTTCGATTCTCGTCACGACGGGAGAAATCTTTATCTGGACGATTTCAATCGAAGGTGAGTTAGCCGATCTCGTATGGAGGTAGCAGGATTTTTTCTCCTGGAAACTCAGGTTTTTCATCCCGCACACAGACAAATCCGCTGTACAGAACACACGTAATTTACAGAAAAAAAATACTAGTTGTAGTGGTGAAGGTGGGCAGTAGATGGAGATGATTCGTAGTAGAGGTTCGGTGTAGTGGTTGAGACAGTTGTAAGTGTTCTCCTGCGATGAGTCTTCGGACTCATAAGGAATAATAATAATAATAAATTTAAAAAGGTCAATTTAAATAGAATGACAGTGCAAGCAAAAAAAAAGGGGGGGGGAGCAATTATAAGAGAAAGATCATACATTTTGAAAATTTACAGATTACAAGCATTCCCCCACCCCTTTTACACTGTTAAAACAGTGAAAATGGGGGTTGTTCTCAATTTCACTCCCACCCCCCCATGGATGCATCTTGTTCCAACCAGGTAATATGCTGATTTTACCAACTTTAAAAGATCA
Organism: Typopeltis vanoorti; assembly: GCF_054136105.1. NCBI lineage: Eukaryota > Metazoa > Arthropoda > Arachnida > Uropygi > Thelyphonidae > Typopeltis > Typopeltis vanoorti. Next base: position 27,771,842 of record NC_143559.1, on the reverse strand, counting down.
GTTAGCTCTCAAGAGCCACATGTAATAGGTTCTTTGTACCCTTGTTTCTGGCATGTGTTTTTATGTTAATGTGTGTTACTGTTTGCGATGGGGGTAGCAGGTTGGTTTCACTCACTTGTAAGAAGGGAGATTAGCTCTCAAGAACCACAAGCCAGAGATGTCTGGTAGTGTACTTTGCTTCTCTGCAGTAGTGTTTCATTTTTTTTTTTTAAATTACATATGCCTTTGTTTGTTATTCTGATTTGTTTAGTGTTTTATATCTGTTTTTGTTTGTTCTTTTACTTTGCATTGTAACTTCCATTGATAAATTATGTGCAAAGGAGAGTTCACAAATGTTATCTTTATTTTTTTATATACCCAAGATGTTCATGGCATTCTGTAAATTCCTTTTTTTCTTGTACTTGTCAGCACAGTCAATATTGTTGTTGTTTACGATATTAGTGGTATTTCTTCAATCATTAATATTCTATAAATTCTTTTTTTCTTATGCTTGTCAGCATGGTTAATGTTGTTGATGTTTACGACATTATTATTATTATTATTATTATTCAGGCCTCCATGTAGTCAAAAGACTCATCGTGGGAGGTCCTTCCTAAGAACAAAGTCTGTCAAGACTCATCAAGGAGAGGTCAACCGCCTAAGAAATAAAGTCTATCATACCACTCCTTAAACTCACTGACCGTTCTCGCTCTCACCACTCCATCAGGCAATGCATTCCACGGTTCAACCACCCTCAATGCAAAGAAACCACTCCTCACTCTCCTGCTCACAGTTTCCTTTCGTAACTTCCATCATCTTCTTGTCATCACTCCTTCCCACTGTTCAACTAAGTGAAAGAACTCCCCACTGTCAACCCTGTAACCACCTCTCAACAGTTTAAAAGTCTCAATCATATCACCTCTCCTTCTTCCATCCACCAAACTCTGCAGTCCACATTCCCTCAGCCGATCCTCATAACCAAAATTGTACAGTCCTGAAACCATCTTTGTACCCTTTCCACAGTTAATTTATTCCATTCAAATCCTGGGGACCAAATCTGAGAACAATAGTCTAAGCGTGGTCTGATCAGAGACTAATACAACGGAATGATAACCCTTTTATCTCTGCAGATAAAAGGGTTATCAGTGTCCTTCTCATAATTGCAGCAATCCTCTGTGTTACCTTCACCACTTTTGCAATATGTCCTCTAAATTTCAGTTTTCTATCAATCATCAACCCCAGATCTCGTCTCCCCTACTTCCTCCAGTATAACTCCTCCCATCGATGTTTCCCAAACCTCAAGACCTTACATTTTGCTGCATTACACTGACACCCCATTCATTTGCCCATCTATCTAGCTTATTCAAATCCTCTTGCAGGGCTCCCTCATCTGCACTATTACTAATAATCCTTCCCAGCTTCGCATCATCCGCAAACAACTGAATATCCCCTTGCAATCCATTGGCAATGTCATTGATATAAAGGTTAAACAATATAGGTCCTAGTACTGAGCCCTGTGGGATCCCACTTGTAACCCTCTGCCTTCTTGAAACTGCTCCACCATACACAACTCTGATACCTATCAAACAGCCAATCCTGAATCCAGTTGACCAATCTGACATCCAGACCCATGTGCTGCAACTTAAATATCAGCTTATGTGGCACTCTGTCAAATGCCTTTGCTAAGTCTAAGAAAATTGCAGTATATGCCTTTCCCTCATCTAATGTTCTTGTAACTTTATTATAAAAGGCTAGCATATTGCTAAAATAAGAGTACCCTTTCACAAATCCATGTTGACTCTCACAGATAACATTACCCTCATCTGCCCAATGCTGTATACAGTCCCTCATTACTTTCTCCAAGATCTTTAGTTGTTAAGATCTTGATGACACACAAACTGGCCTATAATTAGACACTGCCAGTCTGTTACCACCCTTATGCAATGGCACTATCTTACCTTTCTTCCATTCCCTGGGCACCTTTCCCGCAGCCAGACTTCCATTAAAAAGCCAGGTTAAAGGCACTGTCAGTTCCCTAGCACATTCTCTCAAAACTCATGGTGAAATACCATCCAGTCCCAAAGCTTTACTGACATCCAGAGTACTCAGTATGTGAAACACACTCTCCTCCTGTACCTCTAAACTGCCCTATCCCTCTAGCATTAAAACTGACTCCTCTAAGTTGAAATACTCCAATAAAGTGTTCATTGAACAATTCCACTATGTCCTCTGCATCAGTCATTCTATTCCCATTTTTATCCCATAATATCATTCTTCCACAGTCATTTCTTTCTTACTGGCCACATAGCTAAAAAATTCCCTAGGATTTTTTTTTGAATCTTAGGGCCAATCTCCTCTCATATTCCAGTTTTGCTTTCTTTACCACACTAGTCACTTTTCTGGCCTGTGTCTTATATTCTTCATGCATCTTCTCTTCACCTGTCTCCTTATATCTCTTCCATAGCCACTTTTTCGCATGCAATTCCTGTTTAATATTGTTTGTCATCCACTTTACTCCAAATTGTGTCCTCTTCTTCACTCGTGGTATACAACTTACCATTACTGCTAACAAATATTCTTTCACAATTTCCCATGCACCAATGATATCCCAGCCTTCCAATTCCTCCCTCCATGAAACTTCCCGAAGTTGACGTCTAAGACTATTATAATCACATGCTTTATAATTCCACATAAGTTCCCTTCTCTTTGATACTACTGCATGTCTATTCATTTTCCAAGTCAAAACCATATGGTCACTCTCTCCAAACTGGTGGGAGTGATATCATCTCAGTTATTATCAACTCTTCTGATGCTATAACCAAATCCAAAACTCTTGAACCTCTTGTTCCCTAAGACATTTGTCCCTCAAGAATTCTAGAAATTCCATTCCCCTATTGCTACATGCATCTTCCTCTCTCCAATTTATTCTACTGTAGTTAAAATCTCCCATAACAATCATTCTTCTTGCACTTGCCAAACTTAACTGTCTTAACATCTCCTGGTCCCCATCCTCTGTGCTCCTGGGTCTGTAGCAACACCCCACTAAATATCCTGTCTTGCCCACCTCTACCTCATACCATATGCTCCCAAAATCATTTGTCTCACTGCCTTCCAAAGCCTCCACTCTTAGAGGACATAGGTTGTCACTTATCATAAGCAGTACCCCACCACCACGCTTTCCCCTCCTATCTTGCCAAAAAATGCTGTATCCAGTGACTTCTATTCCTGTTATTATATCCTCTTCTGTCAACCACGTCTCAGCGATCCCAATAATTTTTGGCCAGGCTGATGCTATCTGCGCCACTAATTCCTCTCCCTTATTCCAGATACTCCTGGGATTAGTATAAAGCATATAATGCCATTGTTTCTATACCCAGCATTATCCCCTCTAGACTCCACTGGGCTCAGTGTTACCTGATGTCGTCTCCCTTCTCCCAAGTATCCATTCCCACAAGAGGCCACCCCTGCTATCATCCTCCCCGGGACAAACTGACTTCGTTCAGAACAGCAATCTCACAAGATTGCCTACGTCCTTCCTCATTGAAATGTAAGCAGTCTCTCGCATACAATTCCTCTCTTTGCTCAAACGCACTCCAAGCATCCACATACCAGTCCTCTCTTGCCACACATTCTAGCTATTATGTCATTCAATATTACTGCTCTTCTGCTTTTTGATATTTCTTTATTCTTTGATTTTCTATAAATTCTTTCCATTCTTCTTATGCTCGTCAGCACTGTTAATATTGATGTTTATGACATTAGTGGTATTCTTCACTCCTTAATGTTCATTTTTGTGTCTTCTTTTTTTCTGTTAATGCTTGTGTTGGGACCCTCTACATGGCAAAAGTAATGTTGGTATTTCTTCACTTAGTTTTTCACCCCATGTGCATGCCATTTGTGTTATGTTTATGCTGTGGATTCTCTCGACATTTTATATGTCTCTGCAAAAATCAATCATCTCGAATTATTTGCTACATTGTTCTTTTTCTTCATTTTACAAATAGGCGTAACGTTATGGGTGATATTGTTCATGAATTTTCAGTGTGTTTTATTATTGCTTTTTAAGCTCGAGACTGTTTTCCTATCTGTATCATGTTTTGTCTCTGTACTCTGTTCTCCCTGAGTTCTGAGGCAGTTGACTGACCATTTAAAGTGATGTCAATCACATGACACACAGATATATTATATGATTATCAATTTCTCAGTTATCATTAAAGCAACAGCTGCCATATACTTTTATCAGAAAAGTCACTGAAAACTGGTAGGTACTGCAGGCAGCTTTGTATTGCAAAGCATCCAAATACAGCATATGTAAGAGAATACTTAACTCAAAATATGTTAAACAAGAAGGCAATACAAAAAGAATGTGAATTCCACCCAAAAAAAGGTTATAAATCTAATGTGTAGTAGTAGTGTGGCTAAGTTAAAAGTCAGACAATCCAGAAATCCTGGACATTTTCCAAAAGAGAAATTTACAAGACACAAACTCCAATATAGCAGGGTGGCAGTTCCATACTAAATGGCAAAAAATTTGGTATGGAAAGCCCAATGACATACAGTGTAGAACAATTGTGCAATTTCTGAGCTTTAAAAAGTCCAGACTGTATATCAATGGCTCCAAGTCACTGCTGTAAAGTCATGGTTTTAAGAAGGATGCAATATTTATGCATTCTACATAGGATGCCAGGATAGCAATCACAACAGAATACATCTAAGGTTCACTTCACATCTATGATTTGCTAATCCTGTGCAAGAAAAAACTCTAACTGGTTATCACACAGTTTTTTTAATTTTTTATTAATTAATTTTTTTTTTTTTTTTTTTTTTTTTTTTTTTACAAGTTCCTAAGATAGAGGCTGAACAGGAACATTTCAGTAGAAATTGCAACATAAATTGTAACGCAAGCAGAAACTATTATAATGTAAATATTAATATACTCAACTTATTATTACAAGCGACCTCCAAGGAGTCAGACTCATCAAGGTGGCTCACATATTACCCACATCACATATCATATCTTCTCTTTGAGTTCATTCACACTACCTGAACTCACCAACCTTGAAAAGTAAGCCATTCCAATCATGCACCACTCTATGAGAGAAAAATATCTCTCTCACCTCTTTCTTGACTATATTCGTTCTCAATTTCCAGGGATGCTCTCTTGTCCTCTTCCCACCTTGAACATACAAGGTGGGAAGAGGACAATACAATAAAAAATTCCATCCACTAGTATATTATTATATGACCCTTTTAGAAGTTTATGTCTATTCATATTACTCCTCTTTCACCTGTTTGTGATATCTGCGGTCCATATGTTCTCAATCTGTCATCATAAATCTGCATTCCCCAGTCCTGATATCATTGGTAATACTGTGTAAGGTGGGAAGTGGACAACACAATAAAAAATCCCATCCACTAGTATATTATTATATGACCCTTTCAGAAGTTTGTATGTGTCTATTATATTACTCCTCTTTCTCCTGTTTGTGGTATCTGCGGTCCATACGTTCTCAATCTGTCTTCATAAATCTGCATTCCCCAGTCCTGATATCATTGGTAATACTGTGCAAGGTCGGAAGTGGACAACACAATAAAAAAAATCCGATCCACTAGTATATTATTATATGACCCTTTCAGAAGTTTGTATGTGTCTATCATGTTACTCCTCTTTCTCCTGTTTGTGGTATCTGCATCCATATGTTCTCAATCTGTCTTCATAAATCTGCATTCCCCAGTCCTGATATCATTGGTAATACTGTGCAAGGTGGGAAGTGGACAATACAATAAAAAATTCCATCCATTAATATATTATTATATGACCCTTTCAGAAGTTTGTATGTGTCTATCATATCACTCCTCTTTCTCCTGTTTGTGGTATCTGCAGTCCGTATGTTCTTAATCTGTCTTCATAAATCTGCATTCCCAGTACCATATGTAATATTTCTTATTCTAAGACTCAACCCAGGTCAGCTGAACACTCTTATCATATGCTGATATTCCATCAGTCCTTATGGCTGAATTCTTAGTTTATGCAACAGCTCTAACACCTCCTCTTCATACACCCGGCTGATAGATTTTAGCAAAATCTCACTTCGGCATTCATTAGTTGAACAATCGTTTCTGTATCTGCTGCCCACATACCATCTTCATTCAGTCAAGTTATTCTTTCACACACATTATCTTAGTTGCAACACGACGGAATTACTTTGGATCAGTTTTGGCTTGCAAAGCCCATTTCTTTTACTAATCGCACTTAACTAGGAGGTTATTCCGATTTAACCATATCTGTGAAGCTCATGTCAAAATTTCGCAGTCATTAAGAAATAAAGATAAGATTATACAAAACTTAACGGTGTGATGGGTTTCGATACACAACATTAATAGTTCCTTCTTTTTTTCTCGGCCTAAAGCCTAATAATTAGCCCTAATTTGCTGTAGATTTTGCAACATCTCATTTATAGTATGCATTATATAAAATACATTATTATACTGCATGTCAATCAGAAACACTATACAGAATTAAATATTCTAGCTGTTAGAGTAACAACGTACACTGCAATGACATTGATTATCCTCACATAAAATGGATTGCCGCTACTTTCTGAATTATATCGTTTAATTGCTTAGGTTTCCCTTCATTGTACATGATAATCTTTTGCCTTTTAACTGAAATCAACACTGGAAAAGAACCAGTATATCCTGTACAATCACTTCAATGTGTGTATATATTAATATAAAATGAAGGTAAATAGCTGTCAATTCATAATATCAATGGTCACACGGCATTTTAATGAGATCATATTAGAATAATTTAAGAAAAATTGAAAGACGTACACGTCATTTCATCAAGTGGTAAAGTTAACTACTAGAACCTAACAAAATATAAACTTACCTAATTAATGACGCAAGCCATGACAGCAGATTAAATCCATGCCACCACAACAAAATTTATTATTACCATCGTTTAAATCCTCATCGTTTCACAGCAACACTCGCCGAAAAATTTTGGACAAACCTTCGTATGCCACGTACTCTCTATAAATAACACATAACAGAGTGCGTCGAGTTTATCCGACATATGCATTATAAAGCTATCGTTAGCCAATAATTTGCTGCAACGTTCTTCATTGGTATCTGATGTCTTTGCATAACATGAAAATCACGTAATTAACTCTCATTCAGGTTATAAAGAAGATTCTAAGCCAAACAATAATAACTCATTGACAGAAGAAGAGGGGTAAACTCATAAGTAGCACACCTGACGTCTGCTTTAATCACTGATCCTGAGAGAGACATTCAATGATATTAATAAAATAATTACTATATTAGCATAAACAATTCATAAGTAGTAATGCTAAGTGATATACAATTAAAGGAGTGAATATATTAGGTCATAACTCAAAAGAAAACGAAAGTGAATAAAAATATTCATCGGGCAATCATTCCACGGAGTTTTACAGATGTTTATATTAGACAGCAGCAAGTAAAAACGTATTTTTCCTTCTGAAAAACGAAAGTCAACGAAGAATGGTGTCCAATGAATGTTCTGCTAGCATTTGTAACAATAACGAACTCAGCAGTGGAGAAGACCACATTATTTATCCCTATACCGACCGCCCTTGACGCGTTAACATTATCTGTGTAATGAAGAACCAGTACCACCGACAAAAAATTCAAGAAATTTTTGCGTCTCGGACCACTCAGGGATGGGGGATAATAGTTCCAGTCGCTCTTGTGAGAGACTCTAGAGAGGAGATAGAAGAAAGGGGGAGGGAGAGATAGAGATAGAAAGCTCATTCGATTATTGTAAGTTAACTATTGACCAAAATAAGTAAATTCATCTTCTAATGTCTTTTCATCTGATAAGGGAACAGGCGGTTCTGTTATAGCACACTTTTTTTTATTGAGAAATCGGTTGACAATAGCTACGGCTCTCGCCATCGAGAGGTTCAGCGGGTTGCCATAGCCTTTTGGATATGAGACGATGTTTTTTAAAAAAAAGAAAGAAAAAAGTGTAGCTCAGTAGAAGTGGCATTTGCACTCTACAGTGCTCAGCCGAACGGCGAAAGGCGTTCGAGTCTAGTCGCCGACTAGAGGAACTTTTTCTAAGCCTTTTCTCGACTGGTTCCAGAGTTAGTCGATCTCTGGCACAGGCTAGCCGGATTTTCCTCCAAGAAACTCGGGATTTTCGTCCCGTAAACTCAAGAAATTGGCCGTCGAACCCACACTATTTTCAGACATTAAATATATTGTGTTAGGGACCACCAGATGGCGGCACTTACTAGCCGCGTTCTTCACTGTGTGCCTATTAATTAGTGATAGCCTAGGGCCAGCTATCACTGAGTGGCTACCAGTGGAGACTGAACTACCCACTCAGTCTCCAAAAGGTGGACAGGGCTTAAAAACGGCCTCGCCTACTCCCTATATGGGAACAAAAAGCCGTTAGCTATTCTTTTTCCTGTAATAAGCAGTAGCCAACACGAAATGACTGAATGGGGCAACCAAGAAATCCCAAGCTTGTGACTCTTAAGCTGTAAGAGGAGGTCTATAAACCTGTTGATAAAAATCGTAGATACGCGACAGATATTCTTTTTTCCATCTTTCGGTTGGTCCAAATTTAAATGGTAATGTTTGTGTCACAGGAGTTTCTTACATTTCCATATGACTAATTTCATTTAACTAACACACAAAGCAAAAGATAAAAACTCTCTTCAAACAGCAGCAGAAGCAGGTATAATTCTTCATTAGTGATTGCAGAAAATAGTTATTGAAATCGATCATAATCCAAAAGGCCTAGACTAAAATTACCGGGAAAATAATAAATAAAAAAACAGAATAACTTCTCTAATGCCTTGTGCCACAGGAGATCGACGGAAATCCTTTCAGCCAAAACTTTGCGAAAATGATGGATGGACATCAAGTTTCCACTTTGGTCATCAGTGATAGCTTAACTCATGCCTATCAATGATTTTGAAAACATTTCGGAGAGACCAATCAGTCGCGTGCTCCCATCAAATGATCATAAAGCATTATGCTGTCAGAAAATGCGCAGTCTTCGCCATTTTTTTTATTATTATAAATGGCAGAGTTAAAAACTCGAGTTTACAGAGCGAAAAAAGGAACTGTTCGCTAGCTTCAAAATTTGACAGCATTCAGAAACAAACAAACAAACAAAAAAAAAGACAAAAAAAGAGGTTTTCCTCCAAGCTGACTAGCATTACAGCAAGGGTAAATGCTCATCAACACATATTAACAATTTTAGCAAATTTTACAAAAATCTGAATAAGTATATGATGCCTGGCTGGCACTATTTCCAGTGCAAGAAAGAAAGAAAGTCGACGAAAAAATCTCGAATATTTCTCAAAAAATCACTTACAGAAACTATTTAATCCACTGCTCATTCACTCTATCTGTCTCTCCCTTCCATCTGCTTCAGACGGATTGGGTCTTCTCCTAATGAGGAGTCACGCCGAAATAATGCAGCCTGCATGCCACTCCTATGCTGCATCCCTATTGGAGGTATTCATGATTGTAGTCTGTGTTCACAGGGCCAGTTTGCCTGCTTGTGGGATGAAAGAAATCCCAACTAAACTGGGGTAAAAACCCTACTGCCCACGCCCAAGACCAGCTATGGCTGAGTAAGATCCTTGAGCTCCTCACGTCTCCGACGGGAATCGAACCTAGCACACTCCTTCCCCAGGCATATGGTTGCGAAGCGCACAGCAACTAGGCTAACCACACAGACTTATTCATTCTAAGAGAGTGAAAACTATTGGATTAAATAGAGATCCTGAGTGGATATTCTGTCCTGCTATCATATAACCCTAAGGTTTATACCTTACTGCTCATATTACAAAAAAAAAAGAAATTAATTAAATTAAAAATAACAGTTGGCAAAAAAAAAGGAGTCCTACCTAACATGGGTCAGGTCACCTGAGATGCGTTCGTGGTATGCTGAGGAACGAAAAGCTGCTGCTGAGGCACTAAAGACAGCAATGCAGAAGGCTTGGGAATCCTTTGGAGAAAGATTAGACTCATCCTATGCAAATGCAAACAAAGTATTCTGGCTGACCATCCGCCACCTTCGAGGGAGGAAATCGTGCACAGCAAGGGCAATTAAGGCCTCTTTGGAGCACTTTTAACAACTGAGAAGGATATCCTCCACAGATGGAGGGAATATTTTGAGAGTCTTCTTAACCCAGGTATCTCAGCAGTTGTGGACATCCAAGAGGTGCATATCGGGGAAATGAGTTGTCTCACAGCAGAAGAGGTCCATTTAGCAATAAAATTGCTAAAATCGGGCAAGGCTGCTAGCGATGATGAAATTCGGCCAGAAATGCGAAAAGTCTTAAATCGAGACGGTGTGCTCTGGCTGACAAGAGTGTGTCAGGCTGCTTGGATATCTGGGCGAGCACCAAAGCAATGGCAGACAGGCATAATAACACGTCTTCAAGAAGGGAGACCAAATCTTCATTTTAAGGCAAGTCTTTGAGAAATCTTGGGAATTGGCCAAGAATGTCTACACATGTTTTATGGATTTGGAGAAGTCATATAACCAGGTTCCTCGGGATAGGCTTTGGCAAGTAGTACAGGAGTACGGAGTGGATGGCCAACTATTAGCTGCCATCAAGTCCCTGTATGAATGCCCAGAGTTTTGTGTCAGGGTAAACAGCATAAAGTCTGAACCTTTCAGAGTCTCTGTAGGTCTCCGCGGCAAGAGTGTGTTCTGTCACCCCTCCTTTTCATAATATTTATGGACTGGATTGATAGACACAGTCGGGGCAATGAGTCTGTCAGAATTGGAACATGTAGCATTGGACACATGCTTTTTGCAAATGACCTAGTCTTGCTTAGCTCTTCCACAGATGACCTCCAGCAGACCCTGAATAGGTTTATAGCTGTTTCTGCAGATGCCAAAATGAAGATCAGTGTGGTCAAAACTGAAACATTTGTGGTCTCAAGACAACCATCCCAGTGCACTCTACATATAAGTGGAGTCCCAATGAGGGCGGTGGAGAAGTTTAAATACCTTGGGTCCATATTCACGAATGATGGAAAATGGGACATAGAGCTAGATACTTGATTTGGCTTAGCAAGCTCAATATTGCGGGAGCTTGGCCGTTCGATAGTATTGAAGCAGGAGTTAAGCCAGAGGGCAAAGCTGGCTGTCTTCAATACAGTCTATGTCCCCATCCTCACCTATGGTCACGACATTTGAGTAATGACTGAAAGAATGTGGACACGAATCCAAGCGCCTGAAATGAGGTTCCTTCGAGGGGTTGTGGGGAATGATAAGACACAACAGAGTCAGACGTTCTGCAATTCGGGAAACCCTCAATACTCAACCGCTGCTTCTCCATGTTGAGAGATCACAGTTACGTTGGTATGGGCACCTGGTCAGAATGCCACAAGAGAGGCTCCCTCCCTCTTTGCCAAGCCAGAGGGTGGGAGGCCACGTGGAATGCCAAGGACTGGCTGGATAGATTATATCCAAAACGTCGGGTAGGGACACTTTTGGAAATCCCACCAGAACACCTGAGCTTGGTGGCAGAGGATCGTGACCATTGGAAGTTCCTCTTGCAGCTGTTGCCCCCACAACCCAATTAGGAAAGGAAAGCCTTGAAGATGTATGTATGTATGTATGTATGTATAACAGTTGGCATTGTTTTTATATCTAAGTGTCTATACAGTATTACAAAGAAAGGATTGTTAGGATGGTTCTGAGTTAGAAAAGCATGAGCACTATCAGCATTGGTAATAGTAGCACAAGCGCTACTATTTACCCCACAAAGATTTATTACTGTTACTCCGAGAGCCTGTGTAGCTCAGTAAAAGGGGCATTTGCACTCTACGATGCTTGATGGCATGAAAATACTTTTCTTTGAATCTAGTTGCCGACTGGAGGAACATTTTCTAAGTGTTTTCTCGACAGGTTCCCAAGTTAGTCGATTTCTGGCATGGAAAGCGGGTTTTTTCTCCCAGAAACTCGGGTTTTTTGTCCCGTAAACTCAAGAAAATCGACCGTCGAATGCATACTATTTTCAGACATTAAAAATATTGTGTTAGGGTTAGGAACCACGAGATGGCAGCACTTGCTAGCCGCCTTCTTCAGCCTTGGGTCAACTATGTCTGATTGGCTACCAGAGGAGACTGAACTGCCCACTCAGTCTCCAAAAGTTAGATAGGGCTAAAACGGGCTCACCTACTCCCTATGCCGGACCAAAAGCATTAGCTAATTTATATATAGATAGATAGATAGATAGATAGATTTTTTATTTTATTTTATTTTTTTTTATTTAACTTGTTAAAATAAACATTACACGATAGGCAACACTGATATTTACATATTATAAGTATATATTTACAGAGAAAGAAAAACATTTTACTTTCGGGTGTACAATAGAGATATAAATGAATATTCAAAATTAACAGTTCAGTTTCAGTCTGAGTTATCATTCAGATGAAGCACATTGTCGTCGTCAATCCAGAAGAGGGTACCAGTTGGATTCCACTCCTCTAGGAATTTCGCGACAGTTCTTGTTTCTTTGAAGTGCTCAAGTTCCAATAGAAGCCTGCTTTTTAGTTTCCGACGGAGGATGTGCATGAGGGTTTGTGCAGTTTCAGTGATGGATGGGTGCTGGTTACTTCTTGTGTGTTTGGGTAAAAGCTGTAGATGACGGCCTTAGCGCAGATGAAGATGAAATTGCATGTTCTGTGTCTGTTTTCTTCTGTGTGGACTAAATTCCAGTAGTCTTCTTGGCTGTGTGTGTAGTTATAGGTGCTAGAGGCGGTATTCAGGGCCTAGGTGATTATCAATTTGTTTGCAGGGCAGGTGCCTTAAACGTCACAGAATGGACACAGATCCGTTTCTCTTAGCTTAAATTTGTAGAGCTTTGAAGGAGTTGGCAAGATGTTATGCCGTAGTCTCCACTGTATTTCGGAATCTGGTTTGGCACATTTTGATTTATATGGCAGATCCCACTGAAAACTCTGTGGTATATGCAGCCTTGTAGATGAGAGTGTTAAGGCTGAATATAAGAATGGTGAGGATTGGGACACTGACATGAGGAACTGGTATATTTTCTTGTAGTTGGAGGGATGAATTGGAAGTGAGGCTTCAGATTGTACAAGATGAAATATTGGCCCCGAGCAGTTTCTAGAAGGAATACGGATTTCCTGAGGTGTAGCGATATCTGGATAGGCTTTTATAATGGAGGCTTGCAACTGTTGATATTGCTTTTCAGTTTTTGGGTTATTCATTGGTAGGCTTGTGAATGCTTTCCACTTTAGGGTGTAGGTTAGGAGGTCTCCTATGACTCTTATTCCTGCCTAGTTCAATGTAGGGAAAAGAAAAGGCTGGCCAGTTGTGAGACTTGTGATGTTTTTGTTTGAAAATAGTGGTTCTGTAAGTACAGCTGACTCTGTTGATCCTGTGAGTGTGTGATGGAGTCCTGTGTTTTTCCATCGCTGTAGAGAATCTTTGTAAAAAAGGAGGTAGTTTAGGAGGAGATGGTGCAGGACTGGCCATTCGGAGGATTGTGGAAAGTGTAAGTCCTCTGGTGGATGCTTTATTGATGTAATCGAAGGTGGTTACATAAGTGTGATTGAATTGAAGTGTCTTTAGGAGGAGGATTATCCTGAAGGATCGAATCTTGTTTTCAAGGGAAATCAGGCCTTGACCTCCCTTGCTGAGTGGCTTGCAGAGTTGAGGGTATGTTGTCCAGTGAGTTTTGTTCCAGAGGAAACGTTTGATTTCCTTTTGAATGTGGTAGAGAAATTCTTCAGGAGGTGTGAGTACTTTGAGGGTATGCCATAAGACACTCGCAGCCATCTGGTTAACTATTAGTACTCTTCCTCTAAGTGAACGAATCATGGAACGAATGCTGTTCCATTTACCTAGCACCTGTTTAAAACGATTGTGCAGCTGTGTCCAGTTCAGTGTGTTATATATTTTGGTGTTGACAAGGTGCACACCTAAGTATCTTTGTCCTTCGCTTGACCAGGTACATTCGATCAGAGAATCATTTCTAGACTTCCATCTGCCTGACCACAAGCCCGTGGTTTTGGCAGAATTTAATTTGGCCCCTGAGGCTTGTGCATATAGTCTGTGTGCTTCCTCGGTTACTGTCATTTCTTCTTCATTTCGTACTATTACAGTGACGTCATTGGTATATGCTGATAAGGTAATTTTTTGATGTGGTTCTATTATTCTGGTTCGTTTGGAGATGATGGTGTCGTGTATTCTTTTTAAGAAGGGTTCTATGGCCAGTGTGTATAATTGACCAGAGAGGGGACATCCTTGCTTGATCCCTCGAGAGTATGACAAAGTGCGAGTGAGCCTGTTGTTGATTTTTAAACAGAAGTGTGCATCTCTGTAAAGCAATTGCACTGTTTCAATGATGAGAGGACCATAGCCAAATGCCTTTAGAACTTCATAAAGGTATTCGTGCTCTACCCTGTCGAAAGCCTTCTCCTGATCAAGGCTGACGAGTGCTAGGTCTTCATGTTGGCTGTTTGCGATGTGGATGAGGTCTATTATTAAATGGAGGTTATCATGTATCTTCCTGGGACAGAGTACGTTTGATGTTGGCCAATAACTTCAGGCAGTGTTGGCTTTATTCGGTTTGCTATAACTTTGGAAATTATTTCGCAATCGGTATTAATTAGGGAGATTGGACGCAAGTTTCGGATATCCGTGTGGTCTCCCTTCTTTGGTATCAATCGTGCTACTGGGGTCGTGACGGATTGTGGGAGGCCATTGATGTAGGCTTCTTGCAGTGTTTCGAGGAGAAGTGGTCCGAGTTGATTCCAGAAGACTTGGAAAAACTCTGAGGTGAGACCATCAAGGCCAGGAGATTTGTTCTTTGGCAAGGATGTGCATGCGGTTTTCAGTTCATGTAGCGTGATTTTCTTTTCTAAGTGGTTCCGATCTGTTGCAGAGATTTTTTTTGTTTCTTTCAGTATTTCGTGAATGGCATGATGGGATGTTCCTGCAGTGCTGTATGCATTCTTGTAGTATTGTAGGATTTCAGAGGTGATTTTTATTGGATCTTCTGTGATGCTGTCATCTTGAAGTCTGATAGCAGAGATGGAATTAGCTGCCTGGCATTTTTTTTCCAAAGAGAAAAAATATTTTGTGGGGGCGTCTGAAAGATTTATTTGTGTATGCCGCGATCTAAGTAGGGCACCTTTTGCCGATAATTCTGCCTGTCTTTGCATGGCTTGGAAGGCAGAATGATGTTCAGGGCTTTCTTCTGGGAGATACTTGAGCTGTTCTTCAAGTTGTCTGATTCTAATGTTCTTCTGTTGATTTTTCTGGTGACTGTAGATCTGCGTAAAGGATTTTATTCGTGATTTTAGGTGGGGCCACCATGTTTTCATTGGTTCTGTATCCACTTTCGAGTGAGTGAGGTTGGTTATTAAAGCCTGAGTGTTTATTATATAATCGGGATCTTTCAGGAGAGTATTGTTGAAGATCCAGTAGGCACTTCCTGATTTGGATGCTTCCAAGGATAATGAAAGTTGCAGCTTGACGAAACAATGATATGAAATGTAGGAAGGGATGTGTGAGATGTTTCTGACTAGAAGCAAGGTATGTTTGGAAATGTAGTATCTGTCCAGTCGTGCTTGGTAGAGTGGCCTATTTGTCGCTGTGATTGCTGACCTCCATGTGTAGGATTTCTTATCAGGATGTTGATGCCGGAAGACGTCGATGAGTTCATTATCGTTTACCAGTGTTTGAAGTTTGTTTATTAATTGGCTACGATGTTCAGCACACTGAAGTCTGTCTTTTTCTTGGTCAAGAGTGCAATTAAAGTCTCCCGCTATTATGACATGTTCTTGGTCTATACTAGACAGATGGTTTTGAACGAAATCCAGGATTTGTGATGCCAGAGCATCCTGCTGTGGTATGTAGATGTTGAACACAAGCAGGGTATTATGGTTGGATGCTATTATGTGAGCATACAAGGCATATCCTGTATATCAGCAATCACTTTTAGTTTGTAGGGAGATCTATCATGTACACCTAAGCTAACTCCTGCTCCATGATGTTGTTGGGTTGCAGAGTGCTGTAAGTCATAAGGCCACTCTTCCCATCTTCTGGATAAATTGGATGAGGAGTTGATGTTTGTTCCTTGCATTAGTATTAGGTCTATATGATATTTTTGTACCTGGTCAAAGACTATTCTGTTGCGTAGAGCAGAGGCACATCCTCTTGCATTGAGAAAGAAAAGGCTTATAGACATTATGATTTATGAAAGTTTGATTGTAAGTTTAATCTAATATTGGTCCTGGTACTGTGTTTGTAGACCATTAATTAGGTAGTAGATTCGCTTACTCCTGTTAACCTCTACTCTGCTCATTTTACAGTTCAGTTTCGAGTGTAGGTCCTGAAGTTGAGATATTAGTTCCGGGATTCTTGTGGTGTATTTAAGGGCTATAGTTAGTTTGTGAGGAGAACCTCGCACTTTCTGTATGAAGGATGACAGCTGCTTCATGGTTAGGGGACCCTCAGTGTGAGGAAGTTTGCCCTCAGCTTCCTCTTCTTCTAGGTCGTCATGTGGAAATACAGTTTCCTCATCGTCTGGGAACTCTGTTTCTCCTTGGCTGGCTGCAGGTGGAGAAAGGCCATTTTGAGTAGTTTCTTCTATAGGGTGAGGTTTTGAATTAGTGGGAGGCTGAGTTAGCGATTCTGGTTGCTGGGTCTGGTGATTGCTTTTAATTAGTTCGTCCTTGTCATCTCTGTTGGGAGGATCCGTGTTTTCGTGTTGTGAGACTTCGTTTTCTGAGCCTTGGATCTCATTACTTGGCACGCGTTCAAGAGCGACGTGAGCGTTGTCTTTTTCAGTTCGGGATTTTCTTTCCTCTGAAGTTTGTGATGAGGAGAGAATTTTTGGTTTACTTTTTCCTATTCTTTGATTTTCTTCATGTGCGATGTTATTCTGTTCAACTGGTTTACTATTCTGGGCTGGGATGTTTGTTGATGAACTGTTGGTAATATATTGGCATTGTTTCCTAATGTGACCATCTTCATGACAGAAGAAGCACTGTGATGAGGAAGATAAGTAGAAAGTATAGGTTATTCCGTTTATGTCCGTGTTGATTAATTTTGGGAGGTCGTGTAGTGCGTCGTTGTTTGGAAAATGCATTAATGCCTACCTTCGAAAGCTTTTGACATGGGCAAATTCGGGCTTCTTCGTGGCTGCTGACAATGTGCGTATTTTTCCTGTGACCGAACCGTATCTTGATAAGATGGATCTGATGAGTTGATGAGGAATTTCAGGGGGAACATTTGATACTGTTACTTTTGTTGGGGCCAGTGCTATTGGGGCTGCTTCGAAGTGATAATCGCCAATATCGACTCCTTTTTGCAGTACCGTTTGTGCCCATGAGATATGGCTAAAATATACCTGCACAGTTCCAGCTACGCGGGAAGCGTCAGTAATGTTTTTTGCGGGCACAATTTTGGCGATCGCCATCAGATAATCTTCTAATGGGATGTTTTCTTTGGTGGCGAAAATAACAATCCCATTTTCTCGGGAAATGACGTTCGTAACGGTGGTAGTTATTTTTGCGTTAATCGGTTTATTGCTGGCTGATGAGGCGTTCGTGTGTGAGATCAGTGTTTTAGGGGACGATAGGATATTTCCATTAGATACAACATTAGCATAAGATTTTGAATTGATTGACCTGTTTTCCATGTACATAGCTCTGGTGAACTTTGCTCTTCCTTCCGGGTCCGAAGTCGTAGGGGGTCTTTGAATTGCTAAATCCTTGGTAGTACATGAATGTGCAGTTGCCATGGCGGGTAATCCTTCGCCAGCTATAGCCTCAGGTGAGGGGTGCAGGTGTCCGAGAAGGAATTATGGCGTCCAAATTTAAGATATATACGAACTCGTACAGCAGGAGAAGAAAACTGTCATTAATCACTTATCACTACACTTACGCGTACACGACTAGTATGAGTAGATAGCTCTCGGCTTGGAGAATATACATATATAAAAAATAAGTCCTTCCTTTCGGATAAACGTATAAAAGGTGGGGGAAGGCAGGAGCGGTATGAACGCACGTGCAACACCTTGGCCACCTAGCGGATAACTCCATGGAATCGAAACACTTATCATGGGAAACCCAAACTATTCATTAACACAATACCTATCATACTTCTCCTTAAACTGCTTTGCTGTTAGGGCACTGCTCACAACCACCTCTGGCAAACTATTCCACTCATTCACTACTCTCCAAGTAAGGATCCTAGGCCACACATCCTTACCAACCAAACTCCTAGACAACTTCCAAGCTTGACCCCTTCTTTTACCTCTACTCCCCATGTATTGAAAATTTTCTTTTGCACGTATATTATATATAGAATCCCTTTAGTAACTTATAAGTTTCTTCACATCCCCCCTCCACCACCTCTTAGCTAAACTACTTGTATACAACCCACACACGATCAATCTATCATCATAGAGAACTTTCCACGGACTTGGTGACACATGTCAAAATCATCTGCACCACTTCATGATCCCCTAGAAACAGTGGTGGTAACCTGATCTGTGCAGTGGTCAACATTTACCTGAATCATAGCCTTATAAAGAGAGATAATAACTTCCCAATCTTTACTTGTCAATGTGTTATTGAACATCTAAGTAATCCTCTGAGCTATTTTGCTAAATATTGTAATATGCACTCCGAATTTCAATGTCTATTCACCATCTCTCCCCATATCCCTAGACTCCTCAATTTCCTGCAATCTAGTACCATCAATATAATACGAAGTATTATTATTATTATTATTATTTTCGTGATACCTCCAAGAAGTTCGAAGACTCATCGCGGGAGGACACCTATTGTACAACTCTCCATCTCCACCACTACACCGAACTATTACTACCAATCATCTACATCAACGCCATCTACTGCCCATTACCACCACCACAGCTGGTATTTTTTGTCTGTAAATTGCATGTGTTCTGAAGGTCTGATTTGTCTGTATGTGGGATGAAAAACCATCCTAGCTCCGTATGAGTTCGGCTAACTCACCTTCGATTGAAAAAGTCCAAATAAAGATTCCTCCCATCATGACGAGACTCGAACTTATGCCTTTTCCAATTGAAGGGCGCAACGTACCGTCATTCTTCCAATTGCGCTAAGGAGGCACTCAATCTTTTATGTAACCCTTTCATCACAAAGTGCATTACCTTACATTTTACAACATTCAATCGATAACCTTTGCCTTTTGCCCAAACTGCATTAAATCATTCTGCAAGCTATTACCTTTATTAACTATTGCCCATCCCATTTTTGCATCTCAGCGAACAGCTGAATATCTCCCTTCAAATTTTCTGCTATATCATTAATGTATAAATTAAACAGTAGTGGTCCTAGTACAGGGTGCTGGGGCACTCTCATTTGCCTTGATTCCATTCCACCATACATCATCCTCTGATGACTGTCTATCAGCCACCCACTTCCATCACCAACCTCATATATATTTGCTCCAAATTAGTTGACGTTTTTGGCCTATATAACTTTTAGAGACTGAGGCGGGGGTAAAGAAGTTCAATCTCCGCTGATAGCCGATCAGAGATAGACGGCCAAAAACAGGAGGCTATCGCTAATTATACACGACATCTGGTGAAAAGAGGCGGCTGACAAGTGCCACCATTTCGTGGTCTCTAATCCTAATACTATGTTTACAGTCTGAATATAATATGGATTCTACGGTAGATTTTCTTGAGTTTACAGGAAGAAAAACCCGAGTTTCCAGGAGAAGAAAACCTGCTTGCAGAGATCAATTAACAAGGAAAATTGGGGGGGGGGAAGGACTTAGCAAAGGTTCTAGTCAGCAACTAGAATTTTACAACTCTCTTTCTTCAGAAAAACTAGTACCGTGGATGCCACAACCCATTTGCACTGAGCTACATAGGCAGCTGTAAAAAATAATAAACAAATAAATAATTCAAAAATGTAATTAAAAAAATCAGCTAACGCCTATTTGTTCCCTTATAGGGAGTAGGCGGGGCCGTTTACCACATCTAACTTTTGGAGACTGAGTGGGCAGTTCAATCTCCACTGGTAGCCAATCAGAGAGATAGCTGGTCTAAGGCTATCATTGATTCATCAGTACACAGTGAAGAAGGCGACAAGCTAGTGTCGCCATCTCGTGATCCCTAACTCTAACAAAATATTTTTAATGTCTGAAAATAGTGTGAGTTCGACGGTCGATTTTCTTGAGTTTACGAGACGAAAAACCCGAGTTTCCGGTAGAAAAAACCCGCTATCCCATGCAAGAGATCGACTAATTCGAGAACCGGTCGAAAAAAGGCTTAGAAAAATTTCCTCTAGTGGACGACTAGATTTGAACCACCAAATCCTTTCTTCATGCGGTCAAGCGCCATAGAGTGCAAACGCCACTTCTACTCAGCTACACAGGCTCAAAACTTTATACAATTAATAAAAACAGAAAATCTTTAGCCCATCCATGGCACCTATAACTTCATAACTTTTCATGGGGAGTCATATTAAAAAAAATTTTTCGGTTATCCTTAACCTTTCAAAATAATATAGCAGATATTTTATTTATTTATTTTTGTGCACACATAGTTATCAAAACCATATTTTATGGTTTTAATAACTGAATTGTAATTGTTATAGTGAATTAGTAATCCTCGGATCTGTCAGGACAGATAAGTCTTTCCGAAGAAATCAAACCGAAGTTATAGGCTTTTAGGCACATTAACAGGAACAATGAAAGCCATAGTATGGATCACAATATCCATACTATGGATATTGTTCCATAGTATGGATATTCCGTTCCATAGTATTTTCGTTCCCATATCCTTAACAGATCATAATCTGTTAAGGATATGGGAACAGAAAATATTCCAAAATATATATTTGGGTGGGGAATAACACTTCGATGGGTTGTGGAGAATAAATGCTAGTGTGGAGTTGTCTTTATATTCACAAGTAGACATCCTATAAGAAATTAAAGGAAGGCGGCCTCTGTGATCATTGGTATCCACAGTGATTGCCATGTGAAAGGATTGTTAAGAAAAAATTAAATGAAAAACGAAGTAGAAATGGAACTAATTGGATGATGTTGGGGAATATACATAGAAGTTGAGGGTTAGCAATACAAAGATGGAGAATATAACATATTGACACGTTTACACAAGAATATTATATTTTAATTTGCCAAATATTTCAGTCTGAAAATAACAGACTATCTTCAGTGGCTACATAGGAACAGTTTTTAACAAGGTGGAATACCAACAATTGATCATTTTAAAGTAGAATATAAGACAGTCAGTTATTTTCAGACTGAAATATTTGGCAAATTAAAATATAATATTCTTGTGTAAACGTGTCTATATGTTATAATCTTAATGTTACAAGTTTCTCTAAAGAATCAAAGATGGAGAAGAATGGAGGAACCTTATTGTGGAGGACAATGGAATAAAAGATACAGTGCTAATTAAATATAAAGTAAAATAATAATAAAAAACTATTCATTAGTAAAATTTCTAATTCGTAAAATGAATTTAATGTAAACAGTCAAAATTCAAGTGTTTGCCTATTTTCAAGAAGTCATAGCTGTTACTCAAAGCTGAAACTGTAGCGTTTTGCTAATTAAACTAATAAGTGTAGTCACTGAGAAGAAGTGAACTAAGACTAGTTCTAAGTTTAATATGATCGATTGGTTACCTTTATTCGAATAAGCTATTTTTCAAGACAGAGCATAGGGAGTAGGAGAGGCCATTTTAGTCCTATCTAACTTTTGGAGACTGAGTGGGTAATTCAATCTCCACTGCCCAATCAGAGATAGCTGATCCAAGGCTATCACTAATTAAGCAGCACGCAGTGAAGAGAGATGGTTCAACAAGTGCCGCCATCTCTTAGTCGCTAACCCTAACATAATATATTTAATGTCTGAAATAATGTTGTTTCTACGGTCGATTTTCTTGAGTTTACGGGACGAAAAAACCGAGTTTCTGGGAGAAAAACCCGCTTGCCGTTCCAGAGATAGACTAACTCGGGAACCGGTTGAAAAAAGGCTTAGAAAAATTTCCTCTAGTAGCTGACTTGATTCGGAAGCAAGTAAATAGTTTGAAAATATCTAGAAAGTTTTCCCTTTCTCGTTCTTCATCTTCTTCTTTCACAAAGAACTTTGCAGGTCACATGACTCCACGAATTTTTACAAAATTTGGACAATGCTTTTTTATTTGCTTACTTTATGTTCTGATGGGAGTTTGTTTAACAGAATCTAACTAGAGAGAGAAACAAGGATGAATCAGCAAATTGATTTCTACCAATGTGTAATATAGTTGTTTCTAATAGGGTTCACTATCCTTTGAAAAATTCAGACCAAAGCGGAAAAATATCAAAATTGCATCGTTCTAACATTTATTTAATCTCCTCTGTGGGAAAAAAAGTAATCTAAGTTGGACTAAAATGATGGTCTTCACAGACTCTTTACAAACTCTGAATTCAACAGATTTCACTCGAATTTGGAATAGAGTTGCGTTTTTATTTAACGTTCGTAATTGCCTCTGTTTTTAGACAGCTCTACAGTTTGATCATTTAATTTTTTATCGTATTCTGAAAAGATTGTTGTTTCGTTTGATGTCCATGTAGTTAGACATAAATAAAGAGCAAGCTTGTAAAGGAGGAAGTAACAAAATCAAACGTTTCATTGTTCAACAAATTTAGAAAATATTTACTGTTTCTTTCTTCATCCGAAACATTTTGTGTGTGTGTGTGTGTTATTAGGTGCATTCTGCATAGACCTGCAGAAATCCCTATCATTTTGCCTCTATATGCTAAAGTGGTAGAAGATGTTATCGGTTCAGTTCTAGTCGCCAAGTATAGGAACTTCATTCTAATAGCATTTCCGCCCCTCAGTTAGATCAGGAGTTATTCGACCGATGGCATATGCAAGCTTTTTTTTATATATATAAATGAGGGTGATGCAGACATCCTGCAGGAAAACTTAGACTAACAGTATAGGCAAAAGTAAACAGCAGCCAGTTTAACTTGACCAAGCGTAAAGTTGGGAAGAGTTATAAGAAGTTGGGTACTATACTGATGGAACTGAACTGCAATAAACTGATGAGGGCAGGGACTTGGGTGTTATTATGGACAGGGAGTTGAAGTTTAGAGGGCATATTGCGAAGGTAATGAAAACAGCACATCAGCTTACGTTGTTGTTGAAGACCACAGTAACCAGCAAGGATAGAGGCTTTAATAAAGCTACATCTAGATTACTGCACACAGATCTGGACTCCCAGATTCCGTGGGAATGAAGGTGTGGAGAGTATCCAGAGGCAAGTGACAAAAATTGTGACAGGTTTGTGGAATGCTCCCTATGAGAGTAGATTGGAAGTTTGTAGGCTCGAAAAATTAGCTGAAAAGAAGAAACATGATAAGAGCATTCATGTTATTAAAGGGGTTTTATAGGATTGACAGTGAAGACTTTTTTCTGTACATTAGAAGAAAGGAGAGAACACAAGATCACTGTGGAAGTTGTGTACACCCTCTGTCCAAAAAGAAACCGAACTTTTCGAAAATAGAAGAAACTAGTGGTGCCACCTGTTGTATCTTTTGTTGTCACAAGCAGCAACCTGCATTAGTGTTGTGTCAACTATTTATGACATTTGTTTCATTACAAGTGTGTTTTGACAAACGTTCGGAAAATGAGTTTCAAACAGAGAGCTATGATTGACTTTTGTGTTAAACTTGGTAAATGTTTTACCGAAATCAGGGCCGATCCGAGAGTATAGGCAAAGAAAATTTTGGCGCCACCTATACATTGTCTCTCTCTATATATTTTGTCACACTCAGAGAAGCACACGTACACCTACACATGTGGACATTTATAAAAATAATAAATAAATAAATAAAGGCGAAAATAATGTAGGATCATCTGCGAGCACCAGGACAGCTCGACTTATTTCAGTTTTTTTATTATTAATCAAGGTTTTACTAATTTTTTCTAAGGTTGTAATTTTTCACCGAACTATGTAGAAAAATCTGACGCTCCGAAGAATTAGCGCCCGTAGGCGATTGCCTAGGTTCACCTAATGACTCTGACTGAAACGCATCAAATGCTTCAAAAAACATACGGTGATGATTGCTTATCCTGTACTGAAGTTTGCGAGTGTGGTCGTGAGAAACCTTTGAGGACGACAAAAAGCCGGCCAGTTAAAAAACTGGACTGAGCAAAGTTAACAACCAAAAAGTGAGCAATTTCATCAAAGAAAACGAAATCGTCCGTGAGATTGATTGAAGATGAATTGGGATGCCAAAATCAACTGTGGACATTTTTATCGAGAGTTTGGGCCTTCGTGAATTGAATTCGCGATTTGTTCCCCACAAGTTGATCGACGACCAAAAAATGTATCTAATTGAACAATGCAAGGACCTCGTTAAAACTGCTTGTAAGGACTCAAACTTCCTTGAAGCGATTGTTACTGGTGACGAAACGTGGTGTTTTGAGTATGAGCCCGGAAAAAAAAAAAGTGCCAGAGTGCTGAAGTGGAGACCACCAGAAGAGGGGCATCCGAAAAGTCGCTTAGAGAAGTCAAAAGTAGAGACAATGCTGATTTGTTTCTACGATTATAAGGGCATTATTCACAAAGAATTCATTCCGCCTGGCCAAACGGTCAATGGTGAGTTTTATCTGGAAGTTTTGAATCGATTGATAGCGAGAATTCGTCGCGTAAGGCAAGAATATCAGCTGGTCACTTTTGCACGATAATGCACCATCTCATCGTTCGAACATTGTGAAACAGTTTTTGAGCAAAAACCAAGTTTGTGTGTTGGATCACTCACCGTATTCATCTGATTTACCACCCTATGACTCCTCCCCCCCGACTTCATTTGCCGATGAAAGGAAAGTGATACAAAACCATTGAACACGTTCAAGTGACAGTAACTACGACCCCTCAACAGTATCCTAAAAACCGATATAAAAAACTCATTTAACGAATTAATTGACCGTGCCAAACGCTGCATCGAAGCTAAGGGAGAGTGTATTGATTGAAATAAATGAATTGAATAATTATAATTAGCCTGTGTTTTATTTTCTATCAAAAGTTCGGTTTCTTTTTGGACAGAGGGTGTAAGTGTGAGATTAAGACTAATTTATTAGGAGTAGATTTTTTTTGCTTGGAGGGCGGGAATGAGTTGCCAGAGGTGGTTGTGGACGCTTCTTCATTGAATGAGTTTAAGAAAAGGTATGATAGGTATTGTGGGAATGTTGACTGATGTGCGAATAATGGATCTCGCAAGATACGTCTTCTGACTCCATAGAGATACCTGTATAACAATAATATTTTAAAAATTTATGAAAATGTATATTCCTATCTGAAATTCGTGTAACACAATAACAGCAGCAAAAAAATACTGTCAAAATCGTTGCTTCAACAATTATTAAATATGGTGTCCAGACACTACTAAAGTTCTGCCAACCTATAGCTTTCTTAGCAGTTTTTTTTCTTGAAATACACAATATGTACACACACACACATCATACATGAGAACACACTCTGTTATCATTTGGAGATCAACTTGGTTTCTGCCGAATGTCTTGACTCTGTAGCACAACATTTAGTTGCTTAAAAGCATAGAGCTTGGTTATAATAAATTTAGTTTAATCCTTTACCCAAGTGTAGGCAAACATAGTTTGCGCCTGAAGAAGTTCAGGACTGAGGCAACTCGTAGCAAAGTTCAATAAGCTCTCACCACTCCTTGTCTCAGTATCTCCCATAATGCAAAGCACATCTCTTTGCAGACATGTATAATGCTATGCATTAAGGGAAGGACCACTACCCAGACCAGTTTCGACCTTTACTGAGGTTTCATCAGTGGGAGCCAGATCCAGAAGTGGTGACACTGAGGCAGATGGAATGGAGAGGTCATATTTACTTATACGAGTTGCCAAAATATGTACCACCTTATTATTAATTTACTCTGGATTTAGAGATTTACTTCAGGTGCAAACTTTGTTTGCCTACACTTGGGTAAAGGATTAAACTAAATTTATTATAGTCTAACCAAGTGGAAAATAAACTTCCAACATAGAGTTTGGTTGACACTATTATCTACATCCGGGGTAGGGAACATTTTAGTATCAAGGGCGAAAATTGCTAATTTAAAAACTTCCGCGGGAGACTGGCATTTTAACTCATATATATATATATATATGGTGTATGTAGTGTGCAATATATATCTCAAAAAGTAATTGTGCAATATTCTCATTTGATATGGTATCTTTTAATTGCGACATATAACAATCAAGCAAAGGCTATATTTAATTTATTTAAAAAATGATATTTGTTTTATTTTAACTGAGAACTTTATTAAAGCAATACTAGCATAATAAATATTTCATCAATGTTAATGAAGCTTACCTTTAATCTTAAACTTTTTAATTAGAAGGCTGAAACTGGTTTTTTAGTGAGAGCTTAAAAATATTATATTAGCCGCCCTTGATGAGACGGCTACTCGTAGTTCATTGGCGAGATCTTCGTCAGTGAGTCTTGAACGAAGGCGGTTTTTTGCCAGAGTTAATTTTGAAAAAAAATTGCTCGCATTGATAAGTAAGTAGAAACCTGAGAAGCTATTTTCAAGACGTTATTTTTTAAAGAATAATGGAATTTCTCAGAATCAATAGATTTGTAAAAGTTCAATATAGGCAGATTACTATATTTTGATCTTATTATCACACTGCAAATCAATCAACTCTAATTGCAAGGAATCGGGAGCTTCCTCAGGGCGTATATCAAAAGGTGTTTAAAATATTTGTAACTCAATTCTTTGATTTTTTATATCTTCAAATCTCCTTTGAAATTGATTCAAAACGCTTTGACACTCATCAATATACTCACTTGTTGAGTTTGGATTGTGTTCTCTTAATTTTGGAAAATGTGTAAGGCGGTTATTTTTCAGTTGGGTAAGAAATAATTGCAGCATCGATTCAACGCACTTTGAAACTTTTCATCCTCCAATTCTTTAATGGAGACACCATTAATGTCCAAGAAAATTTTCACTTCGTTTTTAAGTTCATAAAATTGCTTGAGCATTTGAGCTCTAGTTAGCCATGTAACTTTACAATGGTACAATAAGTCCCCATATTAGGATTCAAGATCTTGAAAAATTCTTTCAATTCCCTGTTGTTCAATCCTTTACTTTTTATCAAATTAATGGCCTTTGTTATTACATTCATGATGCTGTTCATCATGAGTGACTTTGCACATAGATTTTCCATATGAATGAAGCAGTGGCACACAATTAAAATATTTGGGTTCAATTGACGTTTCTTAAATTCATTCCTAATCAGAGCCACATGCCCTTTTTCATGACCTACCATGGATGGAGCTCCATCTGTAGCGAGACCACTCAGTTTTTCATATGGTAAATTGAAATCCTTTAATGCTGAATTGACCATTTCAAATAAATCTTCACCTTTAGTTGTCCCCCTTCATTGATTTTAAAGCAAGAAATTCTTCTCGTATATTGAAATCTGTAGTTATTCCCCGTATAAATAGTCATTTTTGTAGTATTTGACAGATCAGTAGTCTCATCGATGGCTAATGAGTAAAACACAAATTCTGCTGAATCTACTTTCAAAGAAGTTTGGATGTCATCCGCGATATCTTTAATATGGTCAGAAGCATTTCTTATTGATAGGCTAATATTTTTAAACAAATTCAGTTTTTCTGGACATAAAATCTCGACGGCAGTAAGGATGCAATCTTTCACAAACTCACCTTCATTATGGGTTTTAAGTTTTTTAGCAATTTTTTCACACAACGCAGAACTAGCTTGAGTTACAGATGGTCTTTCCTGAATAAGCTTTTTAAAAAGAGATTGACTTTTATATTTTCTTTCAAACTCTTGTCTTGTCTAAACGTTCTGATCCTTTTAAATTTTCATATTTCTTATGCTTACTCAAATAATGTTGTTCAAGATTATATTTTTTGTAAACTGCAACATGTTTGTTACAAACAAGACAAATGCACTTGTCATTCATTTCAATAAAGAAGTATAGTTCTGTCCATTTTTCACAAAACAGAGCACATTCACCACTTTTACGCTTTTCACTACAACTTGTCATTTAAAAAAATAAAGTGAATAAAGTTGTCAACTGGTTAATTAAAAGGCACTCGAAGTACTGCATGAGAAATACAAAGTCAAAAGTCAATATGTTTTGACACGTGGGAAAATGTCATGGCGGTAATTGGGAAGCAACCAGTCAGAGAAAGTCTGAACTTTGCCTGCGAGAAATGCTCCTGATTTCTTTTTATTTTAATGGCTGGTCTCGATTTGATGGGTGTCAGATGTATGACAATCATATTTTATGTAATATAGTTATTTTTGATTTTGTAAAAAAATATAAAAATAAACCAGCTAACGCCTTTTATTCCCTTATAAGGAATAGGCGAGGCCTTTATACCCTATCTAGCTTTTGGAGACTGAGTGGGCAGTTCAATCTCCACCGGTAGCCAATCAGAGATAGCTTTCCCATGTCTATCACTAATTATAGCAACCACCATTGAAGAGGCTGGCAAACAAGTGCTGCCATCTCTTGGTACCTAACCCTAACAAGATATGTTACTGTCTGAAATAATGTGGGTACTACGGTCGATTTTCTTGAGTTTACAGAATATAAACCGGTTTCTGGGAGGAAAAACCCGCTTGCCCGTGACAGAGATTGACTATTTTGTATATTTAATTGTTTAAATTTAAATAAATTTAATTATAATAAATTTAAATTATTATAAAATTTTATTTACATGTACATACGAGTGCATCAGCAAAGGGGTGAATTGAAATATTCTCACAGGTGAGGGGTTCCCCATCCCTGATCTACATCTTTCTCACATTTTCAATGCAATCCTCAGTTACGTCTGTGAGAGTTGTATCAAATTGCTTAGACACCAAACTATACTAATGAATCTTGGACACCAATCTGAGATTCATCCAACTCTACAGACAATTACGAAGCTCGCATCATTAGCCGATGTGAGCTTCGTAATTTCGTAAAATAGATACTAAGCATCTGAAATGAACCACTGCCTTGACTTTACTGACTATAAAATTTAAATCACTGCCTCTTCACCAACCATAAAATATTTTTTCTTGGTAAAATTTACTTCTAGACCTTCCATACTGTAAACATCAACCAGTTTCCTCGTTATAAAGTCAATGTTATCCTGATCTTGAGCAATTATCACTTGATCATCAGCAAACAATAGTGAATGAATGATACTCTTTTAAATCTCAACTCCAATAGCTCTACATGAAGCCTTTCAATATGCCAGAAGGTAAATCTTAAACAGGATTGTGACATCCCACATCTTTGTGTTCAGATCTTTAGATGTTACAAATTCAGCTGCCATTCCTCCATGCTTATTATCTTCTCTGGGCCTTCTATATATTCTCTTAATCAAACTCATGATTGACTTGCTCACATTCATCTCCATCGTACTTAGTGTCTGTTAATGGGTACAGAATTATAGGCCTTTTCAAGGTCCACAACATTTGATTTTTGTGGACCTTAAAAGATGCAAAAAAATCAAGTATTTTTTGCTCTTTGGTAATTCGTTTTTCTATGATCTGTTCTATGATTAAAATATTATCATTACAAGATTTTCCATTAGTAAAGCTAGCCTGGTTATCTGACACACAAAAGGCAATATTCTTCTCTAACATTGCAGTTATAATTTTACTTAACAATCGATTCATGGAGGCCATCCCATTAATGCCTCTGGAATTTGAAGGATCATTCTTATATTTTTAAAGATGGAATTTATATATGATAATGACCACTCATCAAGAATTACATCTAGAACTTGAATGAATATTCTTGTTATTATTCTTAGCAGCTGGTCACCTCCATACTTCCAGAATTTCACAGATACTTCTACTAGGCCAGCTGCCTTCCCATTGTGTGATCAGGGGTGGCCCAGTAGGGTCCGGCACCCCTATCCCCCCCTCCAATAAAAAAATCACTTTAAAAAAATGTTTTTTTTTAAAATATTTCCTCCTCTTTGGTGCCTGTGCATTGCACACATTGCACATATAGCCAGCGCACCCCTGTATATGATCTTGCCAAGGCATCTCGCACTTCACCTTCTAAAAATTTATCAATTAGGTCCTGTATCCTCAAATCACCATCAGTATCTCCTTCATTGTATTCCTTGCTATTCTCTACCAGGTCCTTAAAATGACTCATCCGGTCTGCCATAGGTATTAATATCAGTAGAGGTGCCCTATGGTTTGTTCTATCCTAATGAGTAATTAATCTCAGAATAAACTCTGTCCAATATTCTTCCTTATATTTCCATATAATTTTTCCACTTCCTTCTAAATAACTTGATACTTCTACAGATCCTCTTATCTTCCAAAACGAAGCCAAGCTTTATATGCTCCTTCTTCTCAGTTGTGGTCTGAACAGCTTCTCCTTTTATCCATTCCACCACAGTGTGATTCAAATTCATTTTAAAACCAAGTACCTCTTTAGCTACCTCAACCTATTTAATATGATTTTATATTTCATTAGTACTCCAATCCTCATACACATTCAGCCTTTGATTATTTCTACTTTTATATAATCCTCTAACACTCATCTTGAAGGCAGACAATATATCGTGGTTCATCTGACTTGATGTCACCATCCCGCTCCTTTCTCCTTCCAGTTATAATTCTGTGTAAGTGCTCTGTGCCACATTCTGCACCTCTCAATACTCGCACATCCCTTACAATGCATCAGCTCTGTCATTTTTAATCACATGGTCGATAATAGATCATAAGCCACTTGTATGCTGAACCCAAGTAAATCTGTGTATATCTTTGTGCTGGAAGTATGAATTCATCAACCGACATTCCTGTGATTCACACAACTTGATCAATCTTTTAACATTATAACTTTCTACATCTTCACCAAAAAGTCAACTGATAAATCCTCAATCCTTCTACCAGTTATACTGTTTAAATCCTCAAGGGCAAATAGCTCTTGGTTATTTCTATTTTTCCATCAATTCACTCAGCTGCACAAAATACTCATTTTTCGGTTGTATCAGTGCATCCTCGGAGCACATGTTCCTATGACAACCATTAACACTCCATAAATATTGAATATTTTTAATAACTACTCATTAAATTCTTCTCAGCTTTTAATAAAAACTTTCCATTTCTTTTCTTTCTTTATCCATAGAGACCTCGGCTCTTGCTCTGCTCACCTTATCCAGGCCACTTCAGGTGTGTATGTAACCATCCTGAACCTCGAATCCACTACCCTTCTGTTTTGTTTGTTAAAATCACTAAATGTAAGTTTGTGTCACTAACCTCTTTCAATACTTATAATTTTCCAGTGAAATTCTGTATATTTCATGTTCCAAATCTCAAAGTCCACGTTCATAACTAATTTTGTTTCCTAAATTTCTATCAGGTTCCACTTTTCTACTGAGGGTACATAGCAATCATTTTTATTTTTATTTCTATAAAAACCGGTGCTAGCTTTGCTCAGCCCCTAACCTAGAGGACCAGAGTTTTATTCTTAGAGTGCACCTACTTCAAGAATGTCGGGAACTAATCTCAGACTGTACCAGGTCATAGACAGGTCAGCATTAGGGATGTCTACCCACCTAGGATTATCTTCACCCTCATTATAAGTTCCTACCCATACAAAAAAAGTTACAGTAAGAAAAGGAAAGATCCCTAGCCCTCGAGTACTCTAACAGCATTGGGGTCGGAAGTAGACAGGAGTTGGTCAAGAGAGACCAAACAGGAAAAGTAAAAAGTAAGAGACCTGTCTCATAGTGGAAGAAGGAAGCAAACCCAACTAGGGGGACCCTTACTATCAAGATGATCGCCCCTAAGGCCCTGTTAGTACATGGGTGCATATTCAATATTTGCACCACCCCACCATATCTGATGGCATCTCTCTCTCTCTCATCTGAAGATCAGGGTTCTCTGAGAGTTTTTATTTATATTAAACTAATATAAATTAGATAAGAATCTAAGAGGTTAGGTTAGGCAAGGCAGGTTGTTTGGTATAGTATTAGATATTAGATTCTACCAGTAGCGTACTCAGGACTTAATCTTGGGGGGGGAGTTGAGTAGACGATTTGAGAACACACACTACGCATCGCATACGACCCATGACTGAGCATCTGATATGATCGTTAATTCATAAGTAGTATAGAAATGGAATACACGACAGCATGAATTTAAAAAAAAAGAATTTTAATTAGAATTTTAGAATTTAATTAGAATTAGGAAAAGAGTTTTGGAAAATTTTCTAGTGTTTTTTTCCCCCTTTTTCTTGCTTTTTTTTTTTTTTTTTTACTTTTCCTTGCAGCATATTGAAAGAACTGTTTGAGATTCTCTTTAAGCCTACATTGCTAACTTCCAATCATAATCTGCTTTTGCCTTTCTTACCACACTAGCTACCCTTCTGGCATGTACTGTTTATGTACCTGCAGGTCATCTTTATCCTTAAATTCCCTCCACAACTGTTTCTTTTTTGCAGCTCCAGCTTGAAGGCCACCTCCCAGATCAATACCATATAATCAGTCTCACCGATTGGTGGCAACATGGTCATATTCGTTATAGACAAATTCTCAGATGCAGTTACTAGATTGAGCACTCTCGAACTCCTAGTATCCATTACATGCTGTCTTGGGTAATTTTTCTTTTTATTATTATTATTACATGACTCAGAGAATCCAAGGACTCATCGTAGGAGGGCACACTACTCCACTTCACTAAACACACTCATCCTCTCCACCACTACTTAATCCTCTGACTACGACACTACTGCCATCAATGCCATCTATTGCCCATCATCACCAACAACAGTATTTTTTGCCTGAAAAATTTCGTGTGTTCTGAATGCCGATTTGTCTGTACACGGGATGAAAACCCGAGTTTCTGGGAGGAAAAACCCTGCTTCCACCATATGAGATTGGCTAACTCACCTTGAAGTGAAAAAGCCCATATAAGGATTCTCCTCATCACTTTCCCTATCCCCCATAATAATTACCTGAAGTGGTAATTCATTGAGTTTATTTGTCGATGCATACTATCTCCATCTTTTCCATCCTCTGGTCTATAGCAGTATCTAACTGTATATTTTATTCTGCTGGCCTCAATCTCACATCTCTTGTATCTTGTCATATGTCAGTAGCGCACTCAGGATTTAATCTTGGGGGGGGGGGCAAGTCATATTCTCAATGCTTAATGGATAATCCAACTATCTCAATTAATTCCATACAGATTACATTCTGGAATGCAAACGGTCTGAGTAACAAACTCCTGGAGCTACAAGAATTTGCAGACCACTTCAGAATTGATATTCTTGTAATTAGTGAGACGCATCTTCGGTCCTGTGACAACCCTAAACTTAGATATTATTCATTACTCAGAAATGACAGGCTCAGTGCCAGAGGTGGTGGCACAGCTATTTTTGTCAAGAAATCTGTTATAACGAAATCAAGAAGACCACTACAACAAATCTGGAAGAAACTGGTATTGAAATCCACAAATCCACACCAATAATGCAAGCAACCTAAAGCTATACTCAGTTTATAATCCTCCTGGCAAACCTCTCCCACCCTCCGATCTCTCTCAATTGCTTGATACTAATGAAGCAACAATCGTGGTGGGAGATCTCAACTCAAAACACCCCTTATAGAACAGTAAAAGTTTCAATAATAATGGGATGATTTTTACAACTTTGCTAGGCCTAAGAAACATCGGCATTGCAGGTCCGGATGAACCAATGCACTATGGACAGCAAGGCAGATCTGATATTCTGGATATAGCCATTTTCAAGAACACCTCTTATCAATTCCAGTTACAGGTGATTAACGATCTTAGTTCTGACCACAAGCCAGTACTACTAAGCCTAGGATGGGACCCTGAACTCATACCCAATCAGACATGCACAAGCTTCACTAAACTCAATGTCGCACTCTACACTCTTACAGGCTCCGTACCAACTATCTCTTCCTGTGAAGAAATAGATGCAGCGGTCAATGATCTAGAAAATACAATTCATGCTGGATTGGCAGCATCCTCCACCATTACCACCCCAGCTAAAGCCAATCTGCTTCCAGAAGAAATTCTAAATCTAATCCATAATAAAAGAAGAATCAGACACCGTTATCACAAAACATTTTCTCAGGAGCTAAATAGGACAATCAATTTAGTTCGCTATGCGCTCAAAGATCATGTGAAACCCTAAACCACTGTCGGATAGACTGTATACCTTATAACTCAGCTGACTTCAAAGGATGAAACTAAAGTGTAAAGGAAAGAAGAGTAACATTTTCTTATCAAATACTTATACTTATTCCAAGGTTAATTAATAAGTTTTCTTCACGGTGTGCATTATCAGAGAAGTAATGGGTTCAGATTTGCATGGTAGAAATTAAGTAATATTTCAAAATATATTTTTTTTAATTATTACTGAATAAATGCAGACATGCTTAATGTGCTCAACTCTAAATTCAATTCCTCTTAAATTATGGAATTAAATTAGAATTAATCTACAATGCTTGAGTGATGTTACAAAAGGAGAACATGTAATCATTTTTTCATTGATCATACAATAAAATATATGTGATACAAAACTAAAAATAATCACCGCATGGACAATTTATTCATTTAACTGTAAATTATCTGTGGTTCAAGAGATATCTGATGGTGATCATCCCCTCTGGTAACCCAAAACCTAATGTAGAAACCTATGAAGTAATGAGATATTACTAATGAGAAGTAATAAGCTGTGTATCACAACTTGGTTCTTCACCTGCTGCTGCTCATGCTTTATAAGTTTTGACAAAAGTGGAAGAACAATGGATGCAACTTTGATGAAGTACCACCATGAAAATGCCTATAGAACAGGATTAAAACATGAACAAATTGTATAGGAGAGTCATTAGAGTAAGCATGTGAATAAAGAGTCTTACTAACTGGATCTCTCTCTCAAAACACATTTTTATTGCTACGTGATGCCACTTTCTTGTAATTTGAACTATAATAATTTGAGACTGCATTATAACTTTCTCTATGTAATTCATTTTCTTCATTTTTTTTTTTTTAAATAATCAGTTGCTCTATTGCTTGGGAAGTAAGTTAGAATTAATCACCATATAGCATTCAAGCATTACTTTTGCTTATTTTTGTGTATAAGGCATTCTGTTTAAATTTTTAACTTCATTCCATTTTCTTTCTTTATATATTTTATTATTATTTTGTAAATTTATTATGTGAATTCCATCAAAATGATTTTTGCTACAGCTTTTTCCAGTAAATAAGTGAAAGAAAATAGAAATAATGCTTGAGAGTGACATAATATTTAGAAAGTATACAGGGAGGGGGATACAGATTGAAAAAGTCACAAATAATTTACAACATAAAATCTGTCATAAAATCTACAAAAGAAAAAAAAATACTGATATTTATAATGCTATGGATGTTTATAACAGATACATATCATTCCTTTTGTATACTTCCTATAGTTCAATTCACGTGCTGGCAATTGGCAACTTCTTTCATGTCATGAGAATTTTAAACTCATAACAAAAAGATCATATGTTAACATAACTGTTAACATAACTATTTGTAAAGATCATATAATAAAAGGCATAAATATGTTTTCTGCAAATGGAAATAAGGCCTGTTCTTTTACCACTACTGTTTAATTTGTTCATTAATGATATGGGAAAGGATATGAAAGGAACTATTCAGTTATTTGCCAATGATGCAAAGTTGGGTAGAGCAATAGTTAATACAGATGAAGTCAAAATTTTGCAGAATGATTTGGAAAGAATGGCAGACTGGGCAAAGGAGAATGGATATCAGTTTAATGTGGAAAGTGTAAGATTATGCATTTTGGGGTGAAAAAATTACTAACTATATACCACACTGGTGGAACTGTACTACAGGAAACATCTGATGAAGCCAGAGACCTGGGATGTTAGTGGATAGGGAGTTAAAGTTTAACGGGCACATAGCAAACGTGGCTAAAGCAGCTCATCAGATCATTTGGTTGCTGAAGAATACTTTGATGAGCAGAGACGAGCTCATCAAAGAGTTCCTCTTTATCTTGATAAAGAGGAACAATGTTCCTCTATTTTATCGATGCCTTGATAAAATCCCATCTTGATTACTGCATGCAGATCTGGGCACCAGGGTTTCTTGGTAATGAGGAGGTGAAGAAGATTCAGAAGCGAGTGACTAAGATGGTAGCAGGTCTATGGAATGAACCTTACAAGAACAGGTTGAAGATTTGTGGGTGATAGAAACTGGCTGATAGGCAGAAAAGGGGTGATATGATTGAGACAGAAATTACTGAAGGGTTTTTACAAGATTAATTCAGGGGAAATTTTTCAGAACAGGTCTGGTGGTGGGAGAACTAGGGCCATTCATGGAAACTGAGTAAGAGTGTAGTTAGCAAAGGTGTTAGAACTAGGTTTTTTTTTGCTTGGAGAGTAGTGAATGAATGGAATAGGTTGCCAGAGTCTGTTGTGGGTGCCATGACTGTGAATGAGTTCAAAGCAATTATGAGAGATAGTGTGCAAATGTTGGATAGTTCTTAACATGATGTTTAGGGCCTCCCACAATGAGTCTAAGGACACCTTAGAGTTGCCTGTAATAATAACAATAAGTCATGTCCAATGGTGCTTGTAAATTTTTAACAACCAGCTCACTAACAAAAAAAAAAAAAAAAAAAAAAAAAAAAAAAAAAAAAAAAAATTGTCTCATCTGGAATCTTTCAGTACTCATCAGTAGAGAAATGTTCAGGCAATGAGCCAGAGTGTTATAGATGGTCTTACTTATAGTGTGAATGGCATCAGTCATGCTTCCTTCCTTCCCCAACCTCTTCAGAAACTATGCAGCAAGTTCTCCCTTTGTGAGATTACAACCTCCTCTAAGAAAGACGCATGAATGAATACCAATATCAGCAAACATCTGCTTAATTTTACTTGGGACGCTTAGGGTAATGACCTTATTAGCTTTATAACATATTCTAGAAATGCAAAATCTTTCACAGATGACAAGCATAAGAATGTCATTATCTTCATAAGAAGCTGCCCATGCAGAATTGAGTGGATGATTGTTGAAAATTAATATTCTTGTGAAACTGCTAGTAGAGATAATCTCTATACAGACTGGGAAGCAGGCAGAGTAAAGGAAGTACAAAAGGTGCCAAAATATGCGAGAGTCCAGCTGGATTATCCATGTCATCATCACAGCTTTTAATTTTTCAGGAAATGACAATGTATACTAAAATATTAATGCTGAGCAAATAAGGCTGAATAAAGGCAACAAAAACTGGGCCTAGAGTCCTAAACAGTGCCCCCAAATGGGCTAAATTGGGTTGTCTTGACCGTTGGGCTGACATTCTTAAAATGTATGCTTCCCAGATTTGGGGTAGTCTCATGCACTTTGTTGAGATTTGGAAAGTTTTTTTAAAGCTGAGGCAGATTTGATGAATAGTCTTTTGTACTTGCATTTGCTGCAGTGTAATAGTGGCCTTCTTCCAGCGTATCCTGTGGTAGGTATCCGAAGCATGGTCAGCAAGTCCTGAGTGGCTGTATTGGTGGAACCGGATGTAGTCCTTACGGTCAGATATCCTGATATTGGCTGTCCTGACTGTTTGGCTGTAGTAGTAGGACAGTTTATAACTGCAAGGGACCTGGTATATTCCTGGTAGGTTTACGGAATGTGGCTAGTCTTTGGTGGGGCAAATAAGAGATGTCAAATTCTTATGTGGTCTCTAACTGGTTGTAAGATTATTTTCTTAGGATTTTTTTTTGTTAATTTTTCAGATGTGCCCTGGATATATGGAATGGTGACAGATTTTGAGTAATCTCTGTTTTGAAGGGGGGGAGGGGAGGGGGGGGGTTGCTGTTACATGGTTTTATTATTTTTTGGGGGTGTAGTCATTGGCTAAGTGTTAAGGATATGGTCAAATTCTGTTATCTGAATAGATTAATTTTGCCCTGTTATATAAGGTTTTTATAATCCCATATTGTTGGGAGTGGTGTGACTACATCTACCTGTATGTGTAGGTTTTCTGTAAATGGAGAATGCTAGGGATACTTCAGGCTGGTGAGTATCTAGGAATAGGAGACTGTTGTTGTTTTCCTTTCCAAGGTAAACTGGATCCTGAAGTGTTGATTGTTTAGGTGTCTTAAGAAATTGTAGTGTATCCAGGCCATGTGGCCAAATGAAGAACATATCATCCACGTAGCAGAGCCAGATTTTAAGACTTTTTCTTCAAAGGTCTCCATAAAGAAGTTGGAAAGGGGTGGAGAGGAGAGAGTGGAGAACCCTCCATCTGTTTATAATAATTTAGTTTAATCCTTTATCCAACTGTGAGCAAACAAAGTTTGCACCTGAAAATATCTTCAGGACTGGGGTAAGGTAGTACAACACCGGGCAACTCATAGCAAAGGTGTACCAAGCTAACATCACTCCTATCTCGGTATCTCCCATAATGCAAAACACATCTCCTTGCGGATATGTATAATGTTATGCATTAAGGGAAGGGCCACTACCCAGACTAGTTTCAACCTTTATTGAGGTCTCTTCAGTGAGAGCCAGGCCCAGAAGTGGAGATACCAGGCAGAAGCAATAGCGAGATCATCTTTACCTATAGGAGTTGCCAAAAGGTGTGCCACTTTTTATTAAATTACTCTGGATTTAGAGAAAGATGTTGAAAGCTTATTTTTCACTTGGTTAGACTATAATAAATTTAGTTTAATCCTTTATCCAAGTGTGAGCAAACAAAGTTTGTGCCTGAAAGTACCATCTGCATTTTGCATTATGGGAGATACTGAGATGGGTGATGTTAGCTTGGTCCACCTTTGCTACGAGTTGCCCGGTGTTGTACTACTTTACCATAGTTTCTTTTTTCCGTTGTTGAGGAAAATACCACTGTGGTTTTAAAGCAATCAGACTACTCAGGTAATCTTCCTCTTTACTGATTGTTCTACCTACCTCTCTGTGGGCTATGATCACACCAGCACACAAATCAGAACACTCCATGGACTCCTTAGGAATGTTATCTTTGGCCTGTAAAGATTACAAACAGATTAAAACCTTATAACTCTAAACCCCCCCCCCCCCCCCCACCACCACCCAGATATATGAACTAGTAAAAATCTATAAACACAATGTGCCATTGCATCCCATTGTGGATGGCAATGAATCACCCACATACAAATTAGCAAAACATTTTGCCAAAGTGCTCACACAATATACTGGCAACACATCTTCACACACAAAAAACTCAGCCCACTTTAAAGCCAGGTCTAGAAAACCTCACACTCCAACACACTAACATAATTGTCAATTTTGATGTCTCTTTATTCACCAATGTCCCACTCAAAAATATCTTAGACCTGATGCAAGCTATATTTCTTCCTGATATCTCAGCCCACCATGAATTCAGGCTGTTTCATTTGGCAAGAAAAATTCTAGAAACAGATAGAGAAGTTGAACGGTTATTTTTCACTTGGTTAGACTATAATAAATTTAGTTTAATCCTTTATCAAAGTGTGTCTATCTACCTTATCTATAATTTATTATAGTCTAACCAAGTGAAAAATAAACTTTCAACCTCTATCTGCTTCTAGAATTTTTCTTGCCAAATGAAACAGCCTGAATTCATGGTGGACTGAGATATCAGGAGGAAATATAGTTTGGATGAGGTCTAAGATATCTTTGAGTGGGACATTGGTGAATTCAAAATTGACCATTATGTTAGTGTGTTGGAGTGTGAGGTTTTCTAGACCAGCTTTAAAGTGGGCTGAGTTTTTTGTGTGTGAAGATGTGTTGCCGGTATACTGTGTGAGCACTTTGGCTAAATGTTTTGCTAATTTGTATGTGGGTGATTCATTGCCATCCACAATGGGATGTAATGGCACATTGTGTTTATAGATTTTTGTTAGTTCATATATCTGGGTGGGGGAGGGGGTTTAGAGTTATAAGGTTTTAATCTATTTGTAATCTTCACAGGCCAAGAGATAAATTCCTAAGAAGTCTATGGAGTGTTCTGATTTGTGCGCTGGTGTGATCATAGCCCATAGAGAGATAGGTAGAACAATCTAGTAGTAAAGAGGAAGATTACCTGAGTAGTCTGATTGGTTTAAAACCACAGTGGTATTTCCCTCAACAACAGAATAATAATAATAATAACCATAATAATAATAATAATAATAATAATAACAACGGAATAATTATTATTATTATTATTCCGTTGTTGCTTTTTATCTTTGGCAGAGCCTAAAATTCTTTTTTTTTGATAGGTTACCTTTTGGTGGTTTAGCTTTTGTGAGAACACTGGCTACATCCAGTCTGATGATGTTGTCAATATAGTTAAGAAGGCTCTGGATACCTCGTTCAACTTGTATCATTATCTCCTCTGCAGGAATTTTCTTAGGTGATATTGCAAAGCACATGAATCAGAACATCAACATCCTGGCATCCACCACGTACTCAGGCAATGCATTCCACAAAACAACCACTTTCCATGCAAATAACCTGCTCCTCACTCATTTAATCACACTCTCCTTATACAGTTTCCAGGAATGGCCTCTTGCTCTACACCACCCCTTCTCCAATTCTATGAAAAATTTCTACAATGTTAACCTGGTAACAATCCCTTACCAATTTATATATCTTGATCATATCCTCTGTTCTCCTCCTATTCATGACTTTTCAAGTTGCATTCCTTCACTCTGTCTTCATACCTCACATTCTAGACCAGTGAATCATCATGAATTTTCTCTGGATCCTTTCTAATATATCATTGTCAACATGAAACCAGATGACCAAATCTGTGCACAGTAATCCATACGAAGCCTGATCAAGACAAAGGAATCATAACTGCTTTATTTCTGCAAGTCAAGGTCCTCTTCATCATTGCCATTACCCAATGCAATGACCACAAAACTTGTGCAATGTGGCCCCTGAACTTCAGGTCCTTGTCCACCACTCCCAGATTTCTCATCTTCTCTACTTCCTTGAAAGTTTCCAAAACAAAGTGTGTACTTTGTTTTGGAAACTTTCCATTACTGCTTATCAAATTTCAAAAACTTATACTCAGAAACAATGAACTGAGAGTTCCACTTTCCTACCCATTCATACAATCTATTCACATTCTGCATTTAAGCCACAACATCTGTTGGACTCTGCATTGTTCTCCCAAATTTTGCATCATCTGCAAAAGTTGCACATCATTAATATACACGTGAATAACAACTGCAATAATACAGACCCCTGTGGCGAACAGTTAGTGACTTTCCATCTTTTGGGATACTGCAAACCCCCCCCCCCCACACACACACAACTTTCTGATACCTATCGGACAACTGGTCACCAATTTTACTTACTAGTCTGTTATCCAATTAAATCCATTTCAATTTATTTAACAGTTTGTCATGTGACAGCCCATCAAAAGCTTTTGTAGTACACCACTGTATATGCAAGTTTGAAAAACATGATTTCCCTTTAACAAACCCATGCAGACAATTACAAGAGAATACTACTATTATCAACCCATTTCTGTGTGTTAGTTCTCATTAATCTCTCTAATACCTTAACAACAACTCCAGATATACAGATTGGCCTATAATTTGTAGTCGCAGCCTTATCACCACCTTTATGCAGAGTAACAATTTTATCTTCTTTTCACTTTCTTGGGCCTGTGCTGTTGTAAGACTTGTTAAATAGGCATGCCAAAAATACTTTGAACTCCCTAGAACATTCCCTTATGACACATGGTGATATGTCATCAAATCCTTTGCCTTATTGACATCAAACTTATTTAATTCCTTGTATACCTCCTGCATGCTCACAATTAAGCCATTCTCTTCTATTTTCTCTAAACCTGAGCTTCTCAAACTTAAGCTTAGCATGAACACTTCTAATATAAGGGTGGAAAATTAAAAATAAATCATAAAAAAAAAGTTATAGCTGCAGTTATAAATTCCCTCTTAAAACAGTCCACAAATAAATCAACCAATTTTCAGAACACCATATTTCTGGTGGCAAAACATAGAACCACAGCTCTGAAATTTATAATTCATTTATATGATATATTTAGTTAACTGAGATTTCAATAATACAGGGTTCACCGAACTGTTTATTACATAATGTGAAATAACCAAAGAATATAGTAGTTCTGCTATATCTCTGGTTGATAATTCCTCAACTTTATTAAAAAAAAAAAAAAAAAAAAACTGCTATTTTGCTTAAAAAAGGAACTTTCCATATTCTAAAAAAAACAGATTATAAAACTTTTATGTATCTATCAGAAAACTAATACAATGATAAATGTATTACATTTTTTTAAAGTGCTACTGAAATAGATATTAATGTTTCTAAATATAATGAAATGAAGAAAGTTTTGCAAAAACAGATGTTATTCATTGGGTTGAAAGTCATCATCAAAGTCACTTCTGTTTTTTCCTAAAATTCCAATACTAGGGGAAAAAGAATGATTATTGAAGAAATAATACTGCAACAACAAAAAAATACATTTAACAGATTTAAATTACTGATGTATTTAAGAGATTAAGGATGGCTAAAAAATTATCATTTTATACTTAATTAAAAATGAAATAAAAAATTGTAAAACTAAAAATAATCATTTCTAATTACAGGGGAAACCTATCATTTACTTAAACATAAATTGTAATAAGTCAAGATATGCTAGAGGGAATAGTTAAAATTAATTTAACAATTAATTAAATCAGTTGTGTAGGATTTAGATTGTGCTAATTGAAAAGCAAGGATAAGTAAATAATTACTGAGAACATGAATAAGAAAAAGGAACAAATTATGATAATAAAAATTATTACACAATACTGAGATGATTTTGGAATATTAAAAAGTAATTTATCAAACTCAGAAATAAACATGCGCTCTTTTTAACATGCATTACATGGATTACAAAAGTCGTGTAAGATTTCACAAGATTCTTCTAATAGTCTGTTAAAATAAAATTACTACAATAGTTCTGTTTTTGTCCACTGACTTTTTTTTTCTTCTTAATATCAATCCCAATATATGGTCTCAGCAATACATGCAATACCTAAAGACTTTCACAAACATTCATATTACTGTGGAAATTGAACCCATTCCTCTAAAATGTTGAGAATAGACATGATAGTGACTTGGCCACCTATGATGGCTGTAAGAAAGGTTATTAAGCATACTGTTAATCCTGACTTCTTGTTCTTAGGAAAGTGATGCAGTCATTTGGTAGATAGAAATGCTACTAGTTCTGCTGGTTTATCCAAAACGAGAAATATTATATAAACAAGGTACATTTGTAAACATCAAGGAAGGAGATGAGATCCTTGAACTTAATGTGCATTGGCAGATATTCTACCCAAAATCCTACAAGAAACCAAATCATAATATGTCACTAACTTACTTGCCAAAAAAATATCTTCATGTTTTGATCTTTCAAAGAAGCTCAAAGAAACGGTAAAGGTTGGTCGATTGGTAGAGCCTCTGCTACTAATGGCTCAGTTAAGTAAGTTTGAGC
Organism: Typopeltis vanoorti; assembly: GCF_054136105.1. Classification (NCBI taxonomy): domain Eukaryota; kingdom Metazoa; phylum Arthropoda; class Arachnida; order Uropygi; family Thelyphonidae; genus Typopeltis; species Typopeltis vanoorti. The sequence continues at coordinate 27,728,281 of NC_143559.1, read as the reverse complement.
GCGGTTAGTAGTCGGAAGGGGACAATCGTTCGATGCTGTTGGCACACTCTCCCTCGATGAGTCTTTGGACTCCCTGGAGGTGTCAAATAATAATAATAATAATATCTCCATAAGATACACAGACTTCCAAATCTACAGAAAAAAGAAATGTCCCTGCAGCACATTGCAAATAGTACTGATTCCACAAGAGTGGTTTATAGAGGAATTGAGTCCAGGAGAAGGAAGGTGACTATTGGTGTACCACAGTTCTTAGTCCTCTGTTGTTTAATTTGTAAATAAGTGATATTGGAAATGATTTGACAGGAAATATTCAGTTGTCTGCTGTTGATGCTAACTGGGAAGTGTGACAGTATGGGCAAAGGTTAATGTCTACCAGTTTTATGTGGCTTAGTGTAAGGTGATGCACTTTGGGAAGAAAAGATCACAAGCTGGGTTCTATATTGATAGAACCAAGCTGTAGGAAACTGATGAGGCTAGGGACTTGGGGGGGGGGGTGATTAGGACAGGAAACTGAAGTTTAGTGGGCATATTGCAAAGGTAGCCAAAATAGCACAACAGATTATATGGTTGTTGAAGAATACACTAACAAGCAGGAATATGGAGGTTATTATTCCCCATTATAAAGCTTTAATAAGGCCACATTTAGACTACTGCACAGATCCAGTCACATGGTTTCTGCGGGGGATAAAGGTGGTGAAGAGGATTCAGAGGTGAGTGATGAAGCTTCTGGAAAGTCTATGGAATGCTCTCTGTGAGAACAGATTGAAGATCTCTGGTATCCAAACACTAGCTGACTGGAGAAAAACAGGAGATATGATAGAAACATATAAGTTATTAAAGGGGTTTTATAGTATTGGCACTGAAAGCTTGTTTTCAGTACATGGCAGGAAGAAAAACAACAAGGGGATCACCCATGGAAGCTGTGTAAGAGTGTGGTTAGCAAGGGTGTTAGGACTACGCTTTTTTGCTTGAAGGGTGGTGAATGGATGAAATGAGTTGCTAGAGTGGTTGTGTATGCTTTGTCAGTAAATAAGTTTAAGAAGAGGTATGACAGGTGTTGTGTGAATAATGGATCTTCTGTGATGAGTCTCCTGACTCCATGGAGATGCTTATATAAAAAATGATAAAATAAAATAAAAATAATAATTTAGCTAACCATCTGTACAAGAAGATTTAAACAGAATGGCATTGTGGACAAAGAATAATGGTTAACAATTTAGTGTGATAAAAGAGTAAGATTATGTACTTTGGACTGAAGATTACAAATTGAAGGGTCTTAAACGCTATTGCACTTACTGGGCCACATTGCAAAAAATTGAAGCTATGGATTTGGATGTGATGATGGACAGGGAGTTGAAGCTCAAGAGACATAATGTGAGCATGTTTCAGCAATTTGCTCACATTCTATAACAATGTTACCACTGAACTAGACAAGGGGAATGGATACACCATGATACTTTTGGATTTTGCTAAGGCTTTTGACAGAATACAACAGGTAGACTGTTGCATAAATTGGAGAAAATGGGTTTGGGTTATACAATATTAGCATGGATAAGAGGACGGCTGACTGACAGATATCAAAAAGTGGTATACGGGGGGGATCTGAGTCTGCAAGGTTTAAGATAACACTTTTTTAAGATCTAGTTAGTAAGATACGGGAGAAGCATGGGGCAACTCTGAGGTTTACCAGCGCCACCATCTCTTTACATGGCATATGGAGCGCAGATAGTTATAAGGACTTAAAACAGCTTGGGCTTACGCAGAAGGATATAAAAGTTTTTTCCTTGAGGGCCCTACAGGGCACACTGGTGGCATGGCATTGCCACCAGAGAACGACTACAATGATAACTAGACAGGTATAGGGTAAAACACTTGTAAAGGCTTAAGCCTATATCAAGTCTGGACGTGATGTAAGAGTAGTACTGCCCATAATCAGTACAAAGATTAAAAATAAATAAATAAATAACAAGTGGTGTACCATAAGGATCAGTGCTTGGTCCACTGTTATTCAAATCTGTACATTAATGATATTGGGAAGGATTTGACAAGTGACATACAGCTATTTGCTGATGATGCAAAGATAGGTAAAGTAATCAGGAATGCTGCTGATATGCAGTAATTGCAGAATGATTTGAATAGGTTGGAATTGTGGGCATGGGAAAATGGGTGTCAGTTCAATGTCAGTAAATGTAAAGTCATTCACTTCGGTGTGACTAGGTATCCAATGTCGTATTATATTGGTGGAATTAGGCTAGAAGAAACTGATGGGGCTAGGGATCTTGGAGTGTTAATAGATAGGAAGTTGAAGTTCAGGGGCCATGTGGCAAAAATTGCAAATACAACTCAAAAGATAATTGCGATGCTGAAATGAATGTTCACATGTAAAGATAAGAATGTTATTTTGCCTCTTTACAAGGCCTTAATAAGACCTCACTTGGACTATTGTGCACAGGTCTGACCTCCTGGTTTCCGTTGCGATGCTGATATATTGGAGAGAGAGAGAGTACAAAGGAGAGTGTTAGAAATGATATCAGGATTGTAGAATACTGATTATGAAGACAGATTGAGAATTTGTAGACTGCAGACACTAGCAAACAGGAGAAAGAAGGGTGATATGATTGAGACTTACAAACTTCTGAAAGGGTTATACAGAATTTCAATTAATGGAATTTTTTCAATTAATGGAGGGTGGGAAAAGGATGAGAGGGCATCCTTGGAAGCTGAGAATGAAGGCTGCAAAGAACAGGGTGAGGGCTAGATTTTTCTCTCAGAGGGTGGTGTGTGATTGGAATGGATTGCCTTTGGATGTTGCAAGCAGCGTGACTGAATTCAAGAATAAGTATGATAGCTGGTGCATGTAGTATGTAGCCTCCCTCGATGAGTCTCTGACTCCCTGGAGGTCTCTCTTAATAATAATAATAATAATAATGCAAAACTGGGAAAATAGCACAAAGGGTCATTTGGATGTTGAAAAACACATTGAGAAGTAAGGATAATGAAGTTATTATCCTTCTTTATAATACTGATATAACTACACACAGACTAGGCTCAGATTTGGTTACATGGGTTTTCTTGGAAGGAAGTGATAAAGGATTCAGAGATGAATGATCAAGATAGTGGCAGGTCTGTGGAAGAATGCTCTGTTTAAAGATAGACTGAAGGTTTATGCTTTACAAAATTTGGTTGATCAACAGAAAAGAAGGACTATGACAGAAACATATCAGTTACTAAGGAGATTTTAAAAAATAAGCAGAGAAGAAAAATTTTAATATATGAATCCTTTGAAGGATCTGATGATGACAACAGTTGTTGTCATCATCCCACTTCAGATGTTGTCAGATGCCACTTCAGTGATGAAACATCACTGAAGTGGCATCCCACCCTTATCTGACAACAGCACCAGTTTAGTGAAATCTACTTGAAGTAACATCACATCAAAACTCTCTTCCATTACTCTCACTAATTTAGCATCAACTGCAGACATTGCATGATTGTGCTGCTTAATAAATTCTTATCCATTACCAGCAATATAAAAATATAAAAAAACAACAATAAAGATTCAAGAAATATCCTAAAAAATAATAAACATCAATAATAAGAAAAATTAATGGAAAAAAAGGTTCATATCTTCTTCACCAACATTTATGGCCTTAATAGCTGATCATCTAGCATACAGCAATTATTATATTCATTTGCAAAGTGTCATAGTAAAATGGTTTTTCTCTTCAGATTTCTCCACTAATTCCAGATTGGAAGTACGTGCAGAAGAGACAAGAATTGAAACAGTGTGTGATACAGAGGCTAAAGTGAGTCCGTGAGCTGAATTGTTCTCTTCTAGACAGTGACGAGAATTTTAGGTGCACCACCCAAAATGTGAGCAGTATTCTAATAATAGGTGAATTTGAGATTTGTACAGAGCTAGCTGCTGAGTGGATGAAAATAGCATCTTAAGCCAAAAATAATACCTAGTTTATTTTCTGCTTAAGATGTTATGTTTATGCCAGGAGGTAAATGTCAGTCCAAGAGGAGGGAGGGGGGGAGAGAGAGAGAGAGAGAGAGAGAGAGAGAAATCTACTCTTATTTGGTGATTTGTGCATTACTAAGGGTAAGGGAAAGAGCAATGAGATCCCTTTTGTAAGACACAAGACATGACTGGCAACATTGAAGATGACCAGTTATCCTTGACTCACTTAAGGATGTATGGAGAAGTTGCTTAAGGAATTGCTTGCAGATAAGGTTGAAATTTGAAATATCTGAGCTACATGGTTTGTCAAAAGAGTAGGATGAATGGAGTGTATCATCATCAGCAAAGCTGTGGATAGGTAAGGGTGACTGAGAATGGTGACAGAGCTTAAAGATAGTAAGTATCACCATGACATGTGATGAATGACCAGAGAGAGAGAGATATAGAAAACTGGCTATCTGATTATAGAAGTTGGCAGGTAGGCCAAAGGCAGGCAATTTGCTTTGCCGTGGAAAAGAGAAACAAATACATGTTTCTCTTTTCCACGGCATGTATACAGTGTTGGGTGATGAAGACAGGAGTCAGTTGCAGATCTAGATTGGAGTAATCCATGTTAGTGATCACCGATTAAATGGTGGACCTCTAGGTAGTGGAGAAGTGAAGTCGACTGTTGATGATGTTCTCCATTAATTATGTTGAAAGCATGAGGTGATGGTGATTGGTCAATAGTTTGATAGCAGACTTTTATCTCCCTTTTTTGAAATAGGTTGAATTTGTACTTGCTCCAACACATTGGGATAAGTTTATTCATCCAAAATATTTGGAATAAGTGACATGTGGCTGGATGAGAATACCTCCTGAAATGAATAGAAATGGGATGAAACATCATGCAAGGATAGAAAGGACAAAAGAGAAGGAAAGTGCTGTTGATAGCAGGAGAATTATATCCAGGTAAGCAGGAGATGCAAGAGAGAAAAAGTGACAATGGTTTTGATGCAGTATGGTGTGAAGAGGTTGACAGAAGAGATATTTAGTTGGATGTTGCTATAGCCCAGGGAATGTGAAGGGCAGTGATGACGAAATGTATAAGTAACTTGGATTAGTGATTGAGCATTATGCATGATTTTAATTATGGTAATATAGATTGGAATGAAAAATGCAACATCACCTAGAGAAACACTGTAAGTACCAGTAGGAAAAATAAAGGAATTCTTTAAGACATTAGCACACTTTCATAACAACCAATGTTCTGGGAAAATTTGGAGGAAAGAAAAATGAATAATATTAAATAACTGTTTGATTTCTGTTAAGGAAATGGATCAGTCATAGCATCACATTCCAGCATAAAGGCATGAATAGGGAGATGAAATTTTTTGCAATGATTAAGTTTATTCACCTGCACATAGCTGATGGTACCAGATGAATTATGATCACACAAAGTGGAAATGTGAGAGGAAATAGTAGCAATGGTTGAATGCTGCTATAGGCCAGGGAATGTGGAGGGTGGTGATAAAGAAATGTTTCATCAACTTGGGTTAGTGAACAAAAGAAGGATGATTGTTATGAGTGATTTTAATTATGATAATTTAGACTGGAATGAAGTAACAGCATTTGAGTATAAGGAAAATGAATTTCTTAAGTTTTTGAGAGATAACTATCTTAAGCAGTATATAAGGAAGGGCATATGAGGATTGATTCTTAGATCTAATTATTTGATCAGAGAATGTGATTGTGAGTGAGATATCACATTTTCACCTGGTGAGAATGACCACAAGGTGATGATCACCTGGGTGGTGGTGGCCAACTATATGAAGACTTCTGTGATTAAAGGATATATGTGTAGCTACAAGAGGCTAGTGACTGTGAGTAGCTTTATGAGATGGCTTGGAGCTATAGCATGAAATGAGGAATTAAGTGGGAGGAAGATAAATGCTGCATGGGAATTGGCAAAAAAATATTCAACAACATTGATTTGCAAATATATTCTGAAGGTCAAAAGACTGAATAAAGTAGGTATCAAATGGATGAATAAAGAAATTAAGAATGAAATTTTACAGAAGGCTGTGAAGGCAATAAATATGAATAATGGTAACAATCAACTGTATGAGTAGGCTAGGAAGGTGAATCAAGTGAGCAGAAACTAGAAAATCAGACCAAGAAAAAAGCTAGAAAGTTTTTCAGATATGTGGCAAGTAGAAGGAAGAATGATTATGGTAAAATGATGTTAATGAAAGAAGAAAGATGGTGGAATAGCAACTGCTACAGAGGACATAGTTGGGGTTGTCAGTGAATGATTTATAAGCGTGTTTCATCCTCATCAGGGTGAAATCATGTGAAGTTTAACTTCTGAGGAAATAGGAGAAGATGGCTTGTGAGCAAGAAGGAGGTATATGAGGAATTAAATAAGCTTGATGTCAATAAGGCAATAGGATTTAAAGACATATTACCACATATCTTAAGGGAATGTTCCAAGGAGTTGGAAATAGCACTGGCATGCCTGCTTAATAACAGTGTTACAAGAGCACAGGTCCCAAAGAGTGGAAAGAAGGCAAACTTTTTCAACAACATAAATGTGGTGATAAGGCTGTGGTTACAAATTATAGGCCAATCTATATATCAGGAGCTGAGGTTAACATATTGGAGATTAGTGAGAACAAGATTACAGAATATTGTTATCGGGTCGACATGGAAGAGATTTTTCATAGAATGAGAGAGGGGAATGGAACAAGAGGCCATCACTAGAAACTGTATAAGGAAGGTGTGAGCAGAGGAGTGAGGAGTAGGTCCTTTGCATGGAGAGCGGAATGCATTGCCTGAGTATTCGTTGTGGGTGTATACATATTGAATCAGTTTAAAGCACGTTGGATGAGTAATGTGTGCAATAGTGTGTGCCTCCCATGATGAGTTCCTGAGGCCATGGAGTTCAGATGTTCAGTTCAGGTTGTTATAATAATAATAATTATAACAACCCCTAACTAGATTATATGACTCAATCATATCCCCCCCCCCACACACACACTTCCTCCTATTCAGGAGGCTTTGCAATTTACATTCTCTCAATCTTTCCTCGTATTTCACATTCCAAAGACAACTGATCACCTTTGTGAATCTTCTCTGGAACCTGTTCCAACATATCCTCATCACCATGAAAACCCACTGACCAAATCTGTGCACAATAATACATATGAGGACTGATCGAGGCCTTATACAATGGCATCATGACCTCTTTATTTCTGCATATCAGACTCCTCTGAATCATTGCCATTATCCGATGTGATGTCTTCACAACTTGTGCAGTGTGGCCCTTAAATTTCAGATCCTTCTCCACCACAACCACCACTCCAAAATCTGTCATCATCTCTACTCCCTTTAAAGTTTCCCCACCAAGTGTATACTTTGCATCCCATCACTGTTTACCAAATCTCAAAATCTTACACTTTGCAACATTGAACTGATAGTTACACTTACCTGCCCATTCATGCAATCTATTCAAGTCCTCCTGTAAGGCCATAACATCTGCTTGACTGTGTATTACTCTTCCCAATTTTGCATCATCTGCAAACAGCTGCATATCACTAGTTGCACCCATCTCAATATCATTAACATACAAATTGAACAACAATGGTCCTAAAACTGATCGTTGTGGTACACCACTAGTGAACTTCCTAGTGATCAGATAGGTATCAGAAAGTTGTATATGGGGGTGCAGTATCCTGAAGGGATACTGCACCCCATATACAACTTTCTGATACCTATCTGATAGCAGTCACTGATCCAACTCAGAAGTCTGTTATCCAATCCCATCTGTTTCAATTTATTTAATAGCTTGTCGTGTGGCAGGCTATCAAAAATCTTTTGCAAAATCCAAGTATATCACTGCACATACATTTCCCCTATCCAAGGTATTTGTCACTTTGCTATAGTACACCAGTAAGTCAGTAAAACATGATCTCCCTTTAACAAACTGGTGTTATCAATCCGTTTCTGTATTCTACTTCTTACCAATCTCTCCAGTACCTTCACCACAACTCCAGATATACAGATTGCCATTATTATAGGAATATGAAGCCACAGCCTTATCACCACCTTTATGCAGTGGAACAATTTTACCTTCTTTCCCACTCCCTTGGAACCTGTGCTGTTGAAAGACTTATTAAACAGGCATGCCAGTGCTACTGCCAATTCTCTGGAACATCTTCTCTTAAGACGGGTGGTGATATGTCATCAAATCCTTAGGGACATCAAGGTTATTTATTTCTTCAAATACCTCCTGCTCACTTGCAATCCTCTCCAATATGTCCTCTACACTTACGTTCCTCATGATTTCACCCTGATCATGATGAAACACCCTTATAAACTGATCACTGCGTACTTCAACAATGTCTTCTGCAGCAGCTATCATTCTACCATTTTTCATCCATTAACATCATCTTACAATGATCATTCTTCCTTCTACTTGCTACATATCTAAAAAACTCTCTAGGATTTTACTTTGCCTGATTTACCAATTTCTGCTCATACTGCACTTTTGTTTTCTTTACTAATTGAGTCACTCTCCTGGCTTGTTATTTATACTTTTCATGTAACTGGTTATTACCATTATCCATTCTGTACCATCTCCAGAGTACCTTTTTCTTCCAGATGTCATGCTTAAGTCCCCTCATTCATCCATTTTACACCTACTTTACTCAGTCTTTTGGCCTTCGGAATACATTCACACATTGATGCTGGTATGTATTTCTTTGTTAGTTCCCAAGCAGCATTTATTTCCTTACTGCTCAACTCCTCATTCCATGCTAGATTTCTAAGTTGTCTCCTAGGATTCTCATAACCACCAGCCTTATAATTCTACATATATCATTTTTCTCACAGAAGTCTGCATATTGCTAGCCACAGCCCAGGTGATCACTTCATGATCACTCTCACCAACTGGAGAAAAATATGAAACCCCACTCACATTAAATCCTCTGAAGAAATTATCAGATGTAAAACTTTTGATCCTTGTGTGCCCTACTTTACATGCTGCCTGAGATAGTTATCTCTCAAGAACTTGAGAAATTCATTTTCCTTATTCTCAAATGCTAACTCTTCATTTTAATCTCTATAATGCCATAATTAAAATCACCCATAATAATTACTCTTCCTTTGTTCACTAATCCAAGTTGTTTATGCATTTCTTCATCACTACCCTCTACATTCCCTGGACTATAGCAACATCCAATTAAATATGTCTTCCTGTCAATCTCCATATTACACCACACTGCCTCATAACCACTGTCACTATTTCCCTCTTTCATGTCTACTGTATGTGGACATAATTTCCCTGCTATTATCAGCACCCCCCCCCCCCCTTCTTGTCATTTCTATCCTCGCAAAAAATAATGTATCCATCCATTTCTATTCCCGTAAGAATATCATCTACATTCAACCATGTTTCACTTATTCCAATGATTTTGGGGAAAATAAACTCACTCAGTGCAATAATTTCATCTCCCTTATTTCTGATACTTCTGGCATTTGTAAATAAACACAGTAGTTCATTTTAGGCCTATACCTATGCTTATGTTGGTTGTGATTTCTCCACCACACTTGTCCTTGCCCAATCACCTTTATCGCCACTAACCACATATGTCCACTCAGTCTCAACTTCCTCACCTACATCACAATATACTCCATCTTCATACATACATTCAGTGCCACTTTCAACATCCACTCTCCCTATGCCATGTCTCCCTGTCCACCCGTGCTCCTCCCCCCATTTCCCTGTACCTCTTGCATTCCCATTCAATCTCACTGTCAAGCACTTCTGTCTCTTCAATACCACTTTTCTGATTTTTCACTTCATCTCTTCATAAATCACTTAAACAAACAACTCAGATTTATCCAATTCACCACTGAAATAGAAAACAATAACATACTTCCTTTTCTGGATACACTTGTCACATGTCTTCTCCAGCTATCTACCCTTCACTGCCCACCATACACCTACAACATGGGGCAATAATACACACAGACACATACCACTGTCCAACACAAAAATTAAGTATGATTAGCACCTTGTAAGAAACAGAGCTCTAACAATGCTCAGATGCTCCAATTTATTTGCTGTAATGAGCAGGAACTAAAAAATTGAGTTTCAAATAATATGCAAATTCATAAAGAATGGCTACAATAGGAAAACAATCAATGGAACAAGAATAAAACTAAAATATAAAGATTAAAAAAAAAAGATTATAATAAGGCTATAGCCATTACTTAAATTAGAGAATATCAGAGAAAACAGACAGAATACTCTCTAGATAGAGAGACAGATGCTATGCTCTCTCATTGCATCCATCTATATAAAGAGAAATATAGATAGATGCTCTCATAGCATCTATCTTTCCCTTTGTATAGATAGATGCTATGAGAGCTCTACTCCAATCTTCTGGAATTGGATATTCTGACCAGGCATTCTAAATTACACAGTGCACCGACTGTAAAAACGTTTATATTTCCATATTTGAGCATTTCTCATCAAATATGTAATCTGGCTTTTTTACATCAAGCACTGATATGCACTTCTGATTCATTCCTACTGAACAATTTCTTTCCCCATTCTTTCACTTCTTGTTTCATTTAGCAACCCTTCAAAGGAATTACTCCAGACATCTGAAATATCCTTGTCTTCAGTTTTCATGTCACCTTTATTACCTCTGATTCCTATTGCTGTACTCTCACCTTCATTTCTAAGCATTTTTCAATAGCTTTCAGAACAGTTTGGTGTCTTTGTTATATTTATCCTGTATATTATTTACCAAGTTTTAATTTATTTAAAAAAATAAATTAAAAGAATATATAAAATTGATAAAAATAGATGAAAAATCCTTAACCCACCCACATTATAAAATGTACTATACGTTAGCAATAACCTTTCATGGGTAAGAATAACATTTGGTCATAAAAATAGAAATAAAGTCTTCCCATGACTTCTGTTTAGTTGCTTTTATACACTGATTCTCTTTCTAACATCATTCTTATATCTTACTTTCTTTTTTTGGCTTTCTTAGAACACTAAATTTGTATGATATAATGAAAGCATATGTAGAACCATACACTCATATTTGTAAATTTACAGACACAAAAACACACGTGTTGAACAGATTATTTTATTAATTACTAATAAAATAAAACTTGACGTTTCGACCCCTGTATCGGAAGAATACAAGTGTATAAGGAACCAAGCTCCATGCTCATGCCTTGTATACTGGTAAACTAAATCTACATAGTTAATTAATCCTTTTCCCTAGCCTGACCTGCAGCGATAAAAAAAAAATAATAATAAAATAAAAATAAATAAATAATAAAAAATAAATAAATAAATACAACTACAATAAACTGCTAAAGTCTTCATGTATTAATATTCTTCTGGATAGTTCTGATTGTTATATGATTTATTTCAGTTGCTGTTGAATGTTACAAACACTTCACCAGGTTGTCTTCTTATAGTGGGATTTTTCTATAGCTAGTTTAGGTTGTTATACAGGTTGTAGATGGGTCCTCCACATTCTTGAAATGGTCAGGCCATCATTTTGTTGAGATTTGGGTTGTGTTTGAGCAACTAAACGGGTTTGAGGACTAAACGTATCTGTTCTAACGACATGGCCCTAAACACTGAACTAAATCACATCCTCAACACTTTCTCAGCCAATGGCTACCCCCCCCCCCCACAAAAAAAATCCAAAACATATTAAAACCTAAAAACCAGAGGCCCCCCCCTCCACAACAAGGATTACTCTAAATCCATCACCATTCCCTACATCCAAGGCACCTCGGAAAAAATGATCAAAATCTTAAAAAAACATGACCTGACCTCCTGTCACAGGTCATACAGAAAATTGGCATCCCTTATCTGCTCCACTAAAGACCAACCACTTCCCCTAAACCTACTTGGTGTATACCAGGTCCCTTGGAGCTGTAAACTGTCTTACTTTGGCCAAACAGACAGAAAACAGCGAATATCAGAATTTCTGAACACAAGGACTACATCCGTTTTCACAAATACAGCCATTCTGGTCTTGCAGACCATGCTCTGGATACACACCACAGAATAAGGTGGAAGAAAGCTACAGTAATACACCGTAGCAAATACAAATTCGAAAGACTATTTATGGAATCAGCCTCAGCCCTAAGAAACTCTCCAAACCTCAACAAATTTGGCTGTATGCAACTGTCCCAAATTTGGGAGGCTTACGTCAGCAGACCTTCAGCCCAACGGCCAAGAACATCTACTTAGCCTGCTAGAGGGCACCATCAGCACTTTTAGGAGAACTATAGCTTCATCTCTTTATTCTCAGTTACTGTGTTGTAGTGCCTACGTGCACGTGCCTTTTTTTGCAAGTTCCTTTTGAAGATGGCAACGTGACGTTGCCGAAATATCAGAAATATTTATTAAAGTGTAATTTAATTTATATTCGTATCTACGTTGTTCAATTCCTTAAGTGATTTAATAATGCATAACTAACGTATAAGCCTGTCTACGAGAATGAACCAACTTTCTATTTTTTGGTGCTGAACAACCGGCTTCTGTCCACTGTTTGAATTCTGATGTGTAGTGGTGAATCCAAGTCTCATCCATAGTAATAAATTGAAGCACAAAATCAGTTTATTCTAATTAAAAAGCTCCAAGCACTGTTCAGAGATTCTCATGCGAGGGCATTTTTGATCTGCTGTGAGCAAGCGTGGCACCCATCTTGCGCAAAGCTTTTTCATTTGCAATTTTTCATACAAAATATATCCTTCATGTTCTTTTGAAATGTCTATAGTCTCAGCAATTTCACGCCAGTCATAAAATACCTTTGACTCGCTGGTCATCCAATACCATATCGTGCACTTGATCAATGATTTCTGGTGGTGTTACTTTTTGGACGTCCTTCATGTGGATCATCTTCAAGGCTCGTATGGCCACGTTTAAACTCGGCAGCCCATTTCTTAATGGTCGAAAACGAAGGAGACGAATGCCCATAAACTTTTATGAACTTCGAATGAATTTCTTTTAGTGTTAAATCTTCTTATACAAAGAATTTTATAACCGCACGATACTCAATTTTATCCATTTAAAGGGATACAGACAATACTTTTGCTTCAGACAGCTGTATAAAACAAACTACTTGATATAATGACTTGTAATTTCACATGGATGCTTATGACAGATGTATCAACTTAGAAAAAAAAATCTTACCAATAGTGTTGCCATCTATTGTTGAGGTCGAGAACTTTTCAGATCACCCTCGTATAAAACATTAGGAATATTCTCTCAAGAAAGAGTATGTGTGGAACAACAAGGTAGCTGATTATGACAAACTTAGGAGGAAGCTTAAATCTGTGCCATGGCATAAAACACTGCGGGGTAAGGTAATATTAGTAGTGCATGGAAGATAGTTAAGGGTCATCTAGAGCAGTGGTTCCCAACTTATTTTAATCGTGGAACCGTTTTCACCTTGATAAAAAATTTTAGAAACACAAAAATTTTTACCGATTATAAACAAAACAGCAAATCAAAATTAATTTACTGAAAATACAAAGAAAGCGGATTAATAATGGGAAAGCAACTCGTAATTCAAACTGGTAATTAATGTGAAGGATTAAATTTCTTTTCTTTCAATATTCTTTCAAAATTTGATTTTGAATTTTGATTGTGGACAGCTGAATTCTAATATTAGGAGGGCATCCAGCATACTTCCGTATTTTGTTTTTGTCGCAGTGTAGAGCAAAAGTCTGCTTTCACACAAATATGTGGTACTAAATACCAACAAACAATGAATTGTCTCTTTGAATAAATTTGGATATTCTTCTTTTAAGTCTCACCAAAACTTGTTTAATGAAACTACATTAAATTTAACTTACTTTTATTTGGCTGTGTGATGTAAGGTTGGTGAGATTTTCATATTCTGAAGTAGATAGTTCCTCTGGTTTTACTTTAATATTGAAATAATGGAAAACCCAATAGTTATTGTCATCTTTTAGTAGAGGAAAGTATTCACTTAATGCCATATTTATTGATATTAGATGGCAAATAATTTATTTTTGAATTTCCTTATCAATTTCACAGTTCTATTCCTGTAAAAAGTCATTTAAAGTTGGAAATAGATTCATATTACTTTTTTCAACACCCATAGTTCAGTATTGTAACTTTTGTATTTATATATTTATAATTTATAAATATTTATAAATTAATATAATGATATTAATTTATAAATTAAAGATACCAAGAAATTATATACTGTACTTGATTTAATCCTTTATCCAAGTGTAAGCAAACAAAGTTTGCACCTGAAGTATTTTCAGGACTGGGGCAACTCGTGATAAAGGTGTTATTGACTTCACCTTACTTGCCTTAGTATCCCATAATGCAAAGCACATCTCCTTGCAGACATGTATAATGCTATGCATTATGGGAAAGGTCACTACTCAGAACCAGTTTCGACCTTTATTGAGGTCTCATCAATGGGAGGATTAAATCAAGTATATAATTTCTTGGTATCTTTAATTTATAGTATAACCAACTTTAAACAACTATCTATCTCTAACCAAAGGATTTTAATAATAAGGTGTGACACCATTTGGCAACTCATATAATGAAAATATGACTTCTGCATTACTTCAACCTTGGTATCACCTCTGGGTCTGGCTCCCACTGATGAGACCTCAATAAAGGTTGAAACCCATCTGGGTAATAATCCTTCTCATAATGCATAGCATTATACATGTCTGCAAGGAGATGTGCTTTGCATTATGGGATACTAAGGTAAGTGATGTGAAGTCATACTACCTTTACCACGAGTTGCCCCAGTCCTGAAAATACTTCAGGCGCAAACTTTGTTTGCTTACACTTGGATAAAGGATTAATATAATTTCTTGGTGTTGAAAGGTTGATAACCATCTGGGTAGTGACCCTTCTCATAATGCATAGCATTGTACATGTCTGCAAGGAGATGTGCTTTGCATTATGGGATACTAAGGCAAGTGATGTGAAGTCATACTACCTTTACCATGAGTTGCTCCAGTCCTGAAAATACTTCAGGCGCAAACTTTGTTTGCTTACACTTGGATAAAGGATTAATATAATTTCTTGGTATCTTTAATATATAGTATAACCAAATGGAAAAACTTTCAACAACTAGATATTAATCTAGTTGTTGAAATCTTTTATGCTGAAAATATTTACATTTTTTCCTTGAAAAGAGGGAGAGAGAGGGAAACATTGAATGATATTTCTCTCTACATACATTCAATTTTGCAAATATATCTGCCAGATAAGCAATTTGACTTAATCATGAAATGTTTCTAAAGCAATCTGCTAATAGAAATTTGTCATTGTGTAAGACTATGACAAGCTTTTCTTGTAATATAAATAATCTGACAATAACTCTGCCACATGATAGCCACTTAATTTTAGTATGTACTACCAGCAAAGATGTGTGTTGGCTGCCCAACATTTAATTTTGAATAATCTGGTTTTCATGGTCATGTTTACACAAAGTTAATAATTTTCACTGCTTCATCTAAAATACATTTTAGAGATGAAAGGATATTTCAGCAACCAATGCATGTCTATGAAGAACACAGTGACTACTCGTACATGTTTTACCAACATTTTTAATTCATGATACTGTCTCTTTCACAAGTCCTATCATTGACTTCACACCATTGCTACATACATTGACATATTTGTTCCAGCTTATTCCATGAGTCTTCATAAAATCATCGATATATTTAAATACTATTTCTCCTGTTATATTGGTTTGTAAATTTTCACAGTGTAACGTCTTCATCAATAGAATTATTGTAGTAATAACGAATGAAAACTAATAAAATTGATAGGTTTGCAACGTCTGTTGTTTCATTTAATTGTAAAGTGTACTCATCACATGACTGAAGTCTTGAAATAAGTTCCTGCTTGCTATTCTCAGCCATATCATGAATTCTGTGTGAAACTGTATTATTTGAGAAAGAAATTTTATCAATTTGTTGACAGAATTTCTCATCAAACATACAACATCTTTGATGCATAGTTTTATGAGAGTTTCAGAAATTGTATGCACTTCACCTGCAAGCACTATATGGTAGCTTACTTTGCAGGAAACCATTGTTGCCCTTTCATTATCCGATGTTTTCAACATAAAGTGTTAATTTTATGTTGAAAACGTCTTTATCAAGAGACTCAAGTTTTCTTTCAAAAAATTTGACATCTTTATTTTTATATTCTGAATGGTACATTTCAAAATGTCTGTGCAATTTAGCTGGTGCTAATGAACTATCTGATAATATCTTATTGCATAATATATATATATATATATATATTTGAAAAAATATAGATTTAATGACTATAAGACCGAGATAACATATAAAGATTTTAATGATAAATACTACTAGTTTCGGCATATAGCAGCCTTCTTCAGGTATTTATAAAGGAAAAGAATACTAATAAACATTGAATTATTTAACAAACTGGAAATTACAGGTACAAATTGCCTCACATAATCGATACATAAAAACGTTGTATTTTTTCAAGTTGTTCCAACTGGCATGCCATTGTTTGTTGCAATTGTGTGTGCAGGTTCATGTGAACGCCAATATTGAATAACTACAGCATGGCTATCTGGGATGTTATAACTTAAATTGTTGTTTAAGTGGACCGGGTTCAGTAGGATTTCCCTTGATTCTACGATTTTCCTTTCAAACTCATCATCACAGCGAAAGATATTTTCTGATCTATTCCAGCAGACAGAGTGGCTTCGTTGGTCATCATTAGGATTATTTGAAAAAAGAACATGACTGGATAACACAGTTGCATGAGATCTTTTGTAAGAGATGTCTCTCTTATGCTCTTCTATTCGTTGTTCAATAGATTTGTTAGTTTGACCAAAGTATGGGATATTGCAATCGCACCACAATTTATATACTCCAGGGTACTTAAGGTTGTGATGAGTAGGTTTTGGATGGCTGATTAGAGAACGGATTTTTGGAAGTGTGGTGAGGAAGGTCCTGATATTATATTTTTTAAGGACTTTAGCTATTTTCTTAGAGACTGTGCTAATGTATGGAATGGAGATGCTACCTTTAAAATTAATAGTCTCTGTTGTGCACTGCCTAGGAGGATTCAGAAGAAATTTCTTAATTGTTTTTTCAGAGTATCCATTTTGTTTAAAAATAAGAGTGAGGTGATTCATTTCTTTTTGTAGTTCATCTTGTTCATTTAAGAGAGAATGTGCTCTGTGTCCTAAGGTAGATATAATTCCAAGTTTTTGTGGTGGAAAATGATGAGAAAGATTATGCAGATATCTATTGGTATGCGTAGGTTTTCTGTACATAGACATTTTTAATCTTTCAGAGCATCGTGTAAGCATAACATCCAAGAAAGGTAAGGAGTAATTATTTTCTAGATCAGCAGTAAATTTTATATTAGGATGTTGGATGTTTAGATGACGAAGAAAATCTGTGAGAGATGTGTGCCCGTGATTCTAAATAATGAATATATCATCAACATATCTTTTCCAAACTTTTGGTTTAAATGAGAAGGAAGATATGGCTTTCTCTTCAAAATCTTCAAGGAAGATGTTAGCTAGCACTGGGGACAAAGGGTTGCCCATTGCCAGGCCTTGTTTTTGTTGGTAAATGGAGTCCTGATATCTGAAGTAACCAGAATGAATGCAATGCTTTAATAAATTGAACATTTTTTTGGATAATTTGTCCTGTAGTAATGTAAGTACCTCGTCCGTAGGAACGTTAGTAAATAAAGATATAATGTCAAAACTAGCTAGAATGTCATTTTCATCGATGGGAATATCTTTAATATGAGAAACAAAATCTGTGGTGTTTTTGATGAAAGACGAAGATTTATTGGAGAAACACTTGAGGTACTTTGCTAATATATATACTGAGAATTTCCAGTGGTTGTGAATCCGAGTCATAAATAACTCGAGTTGTACTTACGTTTTTTATTACTTAGCGATGTTTTAGTATTGACAAACAACACTTTCCTTTTCCTTGATTCATCTGCTACACAATTAATGCATGTACCCTGATCTGTATTTTTGTTAGTATCTGCTTTACCAGTCTCCCTGTCACTAGAAACATGTGAACTACTTGCTACACTTCATTTTTTTAAACTTCTTCTATCAACTAACGATCCATGATATTTTAATTTGGGATATACACAATCATAATATTATAAATTCATATAATGTCCACTTTATTTTTATATGAAAAGTACATAAGACATCACAAAATGATTGCATTGCAAAACACCATCAATCTATGACTGATACAACCATTTCTATGCTGCACCACACCTTGCTACAGATGATTTCATCAGGGAATATGACTCAACTAGTGGTGGGAAATATCAAATGCAAGTATTCAATTCATTCATCCACCCTTCACTCAATGGATTTCATTGAAATTTTAGAAACTTTATTTAAATGAATTTTTCGTACATATTTTAAACTATTAATTAGAGCTGAAAAACTAATTTTATCAAAATCTCAATTTCTCTAAATCAGCAGAACCCAAGGGTTCTGCTGATTTAGAGAAAGCAGTATTAAATTGTATACCTAAGGAGGGGTTAATCAGGTAGGAATTAAATGGATGAGTAATATAATTAAGCACAAGCTACAGAAGAAGAAAATGTTGTAAAGGGAGAAAGGTGACCAGCAAACTCACGAAAAGTATAAGGCTCAGGCAAAATCAGATTACGAGAAGAATCTAGCCGAGTAAGTCAAAGGAAATTCAAATTTCATTATGTGGCAAGTAAGAGGAAGAATGACTATGTAAGGAATATCTTTAATGAGTGCAGATAGTAGAGAGATAACAGAAAGAGAAGAAACTTTGGGCTATTGAGTGACTATTTTGCAAGGGTTTATAATCCAAGTAAAGATATTGTTATAGCAGAAGTGACAGGGGCTGATGTGAGAACAGAGGTTGGACTCAGAATCTGAATGCAAATACAGTTGTGGGACTGGATAAGATATCAACTCACATTTTAAGAGAATATGCCTTTGACCAAGCTGTTAAATTTAAGTCTCAGCTCTGGTATAGTTCCAAGGGAGTGGAAAGAGGCCAGAATGATTCTCTTGCATAAGGTTGGTTCTAAGGTCACAGTAACAAATTATAGACCAATCAGTATCTGAGGCATGGTGGTAAAAGTAGTAGAAAAATTGGTCAAAAAGAGAATTCATGAATGGGTGGGTGAAGATATGATATGGTATGAGGGGCAACATGGCTTTGAGAAGGGTAGATCATGATTTAGTAATTTCCTAACTTTTTATAATAGAGTAACAGCACAGTTGGATAAAGGAAATGGCTACACAATGATTTTGCTGGATTTTGCAAAGGAATGTGACAGAATACACACGGAACTCTGTTATGCAAATTAGAACAAATGGAATGGATATGACACTGGTTATGTGAATAAGAAGGTAAAGACTGGACAGATATCAAAAAGTGGTATATGGAGGGAAGAATCAAGGCGAAAACAGGTGACTAGCGGTGTGTCACAAGGAGCAGTGCTGGGATCACTACTGTTTAATTTGTACATAAATGATATAGGAAATAAATTGAAAGGAAATATTCAGTTGTTTACTGATGATGTGAAATTAGGTAGAGTAATAGTTAATCAAGGTGATGTGGAAAGCTTGCAGGACAATTTAAACAGGCTTTCAGTATGGGTAAAAGATAACAGGTCTCAGTTTAAAGTGAAGAAATGTAAAGTTATGTGTTTTGGGATAAATAAATTTCAAATTGTGCACCACATTGATGGAACTATACTCCAGAAAACTGATGAAGCTAGAGATTTAGGGGTGGTGGTAGACAGAGAGTTAAATTTTAGAGGACATACTGCTAAGGTTGATAAGCCAAGTAATCCTATGGTAGCCCATAGGATTACTTGGCTATTGAAGAACATATTAACAAGTAAAGATAAGGAAGTTGTTATTCCTCTTTATAAAGCCTTGATACATCCAGATCTGGATTATTGTGCTCAAGTTTGGTCTCCTGACTTTCTTGGGGATGAGGAAGTGGTGAAGAAGAGTCAGAGATGAGTGACCAGGGGGGGGTTGAGACAGCCTTCCTGTGCCCCCCACCAGTAGTGTTGCCTTGTGGTACATTGTTGGTGCTGCAGACAAAAGAAGCCCCAGAGATGAATCACAGGCAACATGAAGCTAATGTCTCAAACAAGGCGTCCAAAGGTTTCCAAGCCTCCTGGACTACTTACAATTTACGATGAATACAAAACATAAAAAGTTCCATGCCGGCTCGATCGTCGCCCAGAAAAACAAGGATCGTGTTGCTTGTTTAGGTGGAGGGCAAGCTTTGAAAAATATGTTAGTCCCCTAATCAACACTACCTCAAGATATGTTCCCTAAACATAGAAGGGATATCTAAATCCAAAGCCATCGGCAAAATAGCCAAAGATAAAGCAATTGATGTCTTGACTCTCCAGGAAACCCATGTGCCTGACACCGCCCTCAGTAGACTAAAGATCCCAGGACTCATTCTCGTGTCTTATAACTGCCACCTCAAGCATGGCCTAGCAACCTATATCCAGCCTGGTCTCAAGGATATAACCCAAATTGTTCCTAATACAGAATACTCCATAGGTATTAAAGTTCAAAATATCACCATCTATAATGTCTACAAACCTCCATTGCAATCCTGGCCTGATCAGATGGCCCGACCTCCTCCTCACCTTGCTATCTATGTTGGTGACTTCAATTCCCATCACACCATGTGGGGCTATTCCTCTAACAACCAGTATGGTAATAATCTAGCAAACTGGATGGATACATATAATTTATATTTTAATTATGATGCCAAGCAGGATGGCACTCTTTACTCAGCCAGATGGAACAGAACCTACACCCCAGATCTGTGCATAGTCACTAAAGACCACCCTCTTCCAACAATAGGAACCTTCCTTAACAGATTTCTTAATAGTCAACATCGTCCTACATTAATAGAGATAGGAACATCGATCCCAGTCATCAGCGGAACACCAATCGTTAGATGGAATCTGCAGGTCCAACTGGTCTGCATTTCAGAAACAAATCAAGCAAACCATTAGAGCAATTCCACTCACTCCTAATTGCTATCCTAGATTTGTTAAAATGCTCAAATCTGCAGCAAAAGCCTCTATCCCTGGATACAGAAAACAATATATCCCATGTTGGAGTAGAGAAAGTGAGGAACTCCTAGCCAAATATGAGGAAACTGAAGATCCAGCTATTGCTAAGGAGCTCATATCAACCCTGGATAAAAACAGAAAGGAAAGATGGATCTCAACCATCAATGAACTCGATTTCATCGCATCTAGTTGGAGAAGCTGGTGACTTTTAAGAAAATTAGGTGGAGCAGAGCCAACGACACACAAAACAAAAGAGATTACTCCTGATCAAATGGCTAACCATTTATTGAAAACCTCCAAGATTCATCCCAGCTCTACCAGGAAAATTGCTGTACAAGCTTCCATCAGACAAATCCTTAAGAAGGAAGCTTCCTGAACTCGACCCAATATCTCGGGAAGAGGTACAAATAGCCTTAAAACTTAACCAAGAATGGCAAAGCTGCAGGAGTGGATGGTATACTCCCTGAATTCCTAAAACATCTTGGTCAACATGGCCAAACATGGCTGGCTGTCCTTTTCTCAGAAATCATCATGTCTGGTAAATTACCAAAGCTGTGGTGGGAAGCCAAAATACTTGCCGTACCCAAACCAGGGAAAGATCCAAATGAAGTGAAAAACCGATGACCTATCTCCTTACTTTTCACAACCTTTAAGCTCTTTGAAAGAATTCTCCTAAAAGAGCAACTTCTTCCTGGCTTTAGGCCAGGAAGAAGTTACTGTGACCAGGTCCTGGCCCTGACAACTCAAATTGAAGCAGGCTTCCAGAAGAAACTTAAATCTGAAGCCACTTTCCTTGACCTAACATCTGCTTATGACACTGTCTAGATCAGGGGCCTCCTCCTGAAACTAGGAAATATTATAAAGTGTAAAAAAACTCTACAACTTTTTGAATCTATTCTCTCCAACAGAAAGATCTGGGTCCATATTGGCGGAAAAAAGAGCAGGCCCAGATTCCTTCACAATGGTCTTCCTCTGTGTTATCCCCTATACTTTTTAACATCTATGTGTATGATCTACCTCATACCAGATCAAGCAAGTATATGTATGCCAATGACCTAGCGATCTTACATCAATCCACCTCCTTTACCAACCTAGAATCAACCTTGAATACAGACCTGAACACCCTGGAAGAGTACTTCAAGCAATGGTACTTGAAGCAAAATCCAACGAAAACAGTGTCCTCAGTATTTCACCTGTACAATGCAGAGGCAAATCGAACAACTTAACCTTTCCTTCTGTGGAAAAATGGTAGAACATGAGCCTCACCCAAAATACCTTGGAGTGAGCCTGGACAGAAGCCTAACCTATAAAAGGCACATCATCAACCTCTCCAATAAAATTAAAACCAGAAATAACATAATTTCAAGGCTTGCTGGAACAACCTGGGGTTGTGGTGCAGAAGTCCTAAGGTCATCGACACTAGCTCTCGCATTCTCTGCAGCAGAATATTGTGCCCCTGTCTGAGAAAGAAGTACCCACACACACACACACTAACATTATAGACCCCTAGCTGAACTCTACCATATGCACAATTAGTAGGACAGTGAGAAGCACCCATCTCTCCTGGCTGCCTGTTTTAACTAACATTGCTCCACCACACATACGAAGAAGACAAGCCTTGATTAAGGAATTTAATAAAGCAATGAGCAACCCACTCCTACCCCTACACCAGATTCTCATAAACCCAACTAGTCTTCGCTTCAAATCTAGAAAGCCTCTCTGGTCCATGGACGAACTCTCTTCTGCCATCAATATCTGACATATGGAGAGAATACTGGTCCAACAATCTTCCAACAAACGGCTTCCTGGTAGCAGATCCCTGTGCTCCGTAGCCTGGTTTTGATCTTCCTAGGAAGATTTGGTCATCCATAAACAGGATCAGAACTAGTCAAGGTAGATGTGGCTATCTTCTACATAAATGGGGGCTGTCAGATCACCCTTATTGTGATTGTTCTCCTGTGGCTCAGACGATTACTCATATTGTGTACGACTGCCCAAGGCAGCAATTTCACGGTGGTGGCCTCATCCATCATCTTGTTTCACAAGATGACGGATGAGGTCTTGAATTGGCTTTCCAGCCTGGACCTTGACCTGTAGTTGGTATGATGGTGGCGGTAGTTATGGAGGAAACAAGGTCACGGTCACGTCTCACCACGAAGACGTTATTCTCGTAGTTACTCTCATAGTCCTCGTCATAGTATCAACAGAACTCCTCCTCAAGATGATGATACAGTGTGAAATGGGCCTCCTCTAATGGATCAAGTTTTCTCACACAAGACACAACTGCTCTCTACTTTAACCTC
This sequence comes from Typopeltis vanoorti, assembly GCF_054136105.1. NCBI lineage: Eukaryota > Metazoa > Arthropoda > Arachnida > Uropygi > Thelyphonidae > Typopeltis > Typopeltis vanoorti. Next base: position 27,704,853 of record NC_143559.1, on the reverse strand, counting down.
GGATACAGCTACTTTTATGTTGTGAAGTGTTGTGAGAACATACAGCCTTGTCATACTTGGTGCAGCAGGACAATAATTGTCCCTGGCTTAATTATGACACGTTACTTTCGCTTTATAATTTAAAAAAAAAAAGGAAAGACTTAGAAAACAGGTTGTGCCTTTTATGTAATGAATTTTTATATGTTAAGATTTTCATCATTTGGTTTCTGGAAATTGTGATTGTACTTTTCACTTACCAGTTTTCATGTAGCCATAAGCATAAATAAATAAATAGGATTGATGCAGGGGAAATGTTTCTACACTTGGCTAGAGGGGCCAGAACAAAATGTCATCCCTGGAAGTTGAATAAAGGTGTGGTTAGTAGGGGTGTGAGGACTAGATTTTTCTTGGAGTGGTGAATGAGTGGAATGGGTTGCCAGAGTCAGTTGTGAGTGCTTTGTCTGTTAATTGTGTGGATAGTTTGGGTTTCCCGTGATGAGTCTTTGGACTCCATGGAGGTGCCTGTACCATAATAATAATAAGATTACATACAATCTCAATAAGAAAAGAAGAACACAAATGATCCATAAATTCCTGAGTTATGGAAAATTGGATCTTTCTGATTATGCACTTCAAAACAGAACTGACTTAAAAAGCACTAAATCCATACACCACATCAAAACTTGCTAGAAAGGAAAATTCAAATATATCTGGGAGATGCTTATCCATTATCTGAACAAGAATGATATCTTGAAGTCCCAAGGACTTGAAAAGTCCATCTGCAACATTTAACATCTAGTTAAAGGGCAACAAAAGATCTTTTTTCCTCTTTTCTTCTTCTCTCATCAGAGGTCAGGACACAGACCAAAGCAGTAATGGTAAATCTGATTGTAATGCATCTTTAAATAGCTTGTGTCCCAGTATATATACACTATCTACCAATAACTGTGCGGACACTTTAGCAATTTAAAATTGATACTAGCAGGCAAACCGTAATATCAGGTATGTCCACCTTTGGGTTTGATCACCTCCTGCACCCTTTGAGGGAGGCTTTCCACCAATGTGCGACAGACATCAGGTGGAATTTGTCTCCATTCCTCCATCGAAGCAGCACTGAGTTCAGCAACAGATCGAGGATGTGCTACTCTGGACCTCAACTGCCACTTTAATTCGTCCAACAGGTGTTCGATGGGATTGAGGTCAGGACTCGGCACAGGCTAGAGCAATCATTTAATGCCTATTTCTTCATACCATTCCATAACAGCTGCAGCTTTGTGGCATGGGGCATTGTCATCTTGATAGTAACACAGGTCTGTTACACTAAACAGTATAAGCAGTACCTGATTATTCAGAATATCAAGGTACTGAGCTGCCTTCTTGGACAAAAGAAAATGACCAGTGGTCCCACTCCAAACCAGCTGAATGCACCCCACACCATTACTTCTCCACAACCAAAGATTACTGTGGGTACAACACACTGTGGCAACAAGTATTCAACCAGGCTGCCATCACACTCACACCTTGCCATTATAATGGAAACAGATGAACCTTGATTCATCGCTCCAGAGTATCGTTTTCCACTGGTGAATTGTCCAGTTCTCATGTTTTTTGCACCAGGCTTGATGAGCTGGCTTGTTCATTGTCGTGATGTTTGGCTTGTATGCTATTAACAAGTAAAGTCATTTACGTCATTCAGTCATTTTTGACAGCCGTCCCAGGTGTTTTCCTGTACTAGTGTTGCCAGAACATCTCCATTTGTTGTTCATGTCACCGCCCATTGATTTTGGATGCTCCAGTTGAGTGGCAATGGCACGTATGGACATGCCACCAATGAGACAGCCCATGATAACACCTCTCTTGAAGTCACTGAGTTCACATCGTGTTGCCATACCATCTGTATTCAACTGCTACAAAGAAATACTGCTTCCTACTATCTGTACACCAGTTTTTATGTTATTAACAAACCTAGAATGTTCCATAACTTCAAATAACAAGGGTGTCTGGACAATTATAGGTAGATAGTGTGTGTGTGTGTGTGTGTGTGTGTTGATGATGACCGTAATATAAACAACAAAACACAAAGCATTATTTTTGTATCTTATTAAAGTAAAATAAGTGCTCCAACACACAGGAGTTTGTTTCCGTAACTTCACATAATGAATGCAGCAACGAAAAATAGAAAAACTGAATTAAGCATCAGTCAAGTTGTAAAAGATTTACTAGTAATAGGTTAGAGATATTATTTAACTTATTGCATGCTGACTGAACTCACCATTTTAATTGGTTTTCTAATACTGCTCCCAAGTCAAACATATTCTGTTGTAAGATACTTGATTTTATTGGCACATCTTCAAACTTACGTTCACTTTCCTCTACCAACTGCTTTGGCATTCTGAAACAATGACTTTTCAATGTAATGTTTTCAGGAAAGAAAGAAAATACAGTTTATAGCAAGAATATTTTCTCTCCAACGCAATAACTTGATTAAACAACACACAGGAACACAGAAATAGTTTTGTAATCTTCATATATAAATTCCATTATTAAAGGAGGTGGTAAATGACACGCACCAGGAGGAAGGATGAGCAAGAGAACTAGTTTTAGTTGTGGGAACAAATGGTTTTGTTTAACACAAAGAGAATGTATGAAAATGTATATCAGGCAGTTATTTGAGTGAAAGATAACAGTGTGGTAGGAAAGGCTGTCAGTGTTTTTCCAAGGTAGGACAATGATGAGTTGAAATAGGGAGCAAGAATCATGAATGATACATTAGTAGAGATGTGTGAGGAAAAGGGAACACAGTTTGTAAATATTTGAGATGCATCTGAGGGAAAGACAGATTTGTACAAAACTGATGGACTGCATTTAAATGGATTTGGTGTGGAAACTGAAGTGCTTGTTAACAGAACTAGTAATGTGCGAGCTGATGAGAGAACAAATATGCAAGATGGACAGGGAGACACAGCATAAGGAGAGTAGATGTTGGAAGCAGTAGTGAATATGTGTATAGGGAAGGTGAGTATAGGAATGGGATGTCTGAGATGTAAGGGGGAAGAATAGTTGAGTTGGAAGAAATTGTGATAAAGGTGACTGGGCATGGGCAGGTATGGGAAAATGGTTACAGACCTAAAAGAGAACTGCTGCATTTATTTGCAAATGACAGGTACATTAGAAATAATGGAGATGAAACTGTTTTACTGAATGAGATTATCTGCTCAAAAATTGTTGGAATAAGAAACGTACTTGGATGAGAATGATATATTGAAAGGAACAGAAATGGAAGGGTATGATGTTTTTTATGAGGACAGAAAGGAGGAAGTGCTGCTGATGATAGCAGGGGAATTATGTTCAGGTAAGGTGGAGATGCAAGATGGAAAAAGAGGCAATGGTTCTGAGGCAGAATGCTGTGAGAAAGTTGATAGCAAGAGATATTTCATTGGATATTGCTAAAGGCCAAGGAATATGGAGGGTAAAGAAATGTATAAGCAACTTAGGTTAGTGAACAAGGTAAGGGTAATCATTATGGGTGATTTTAATTATGGCTATACACATTGAAATGATGAGATGCATATGGGAATAAGGAAAATGAATTTCTTGAGTCCTTGAGAAAGAACTATCTTTGGCAGTATGTAAAGGAGGGCATGCGAGGATTGAGAGTCTTCTATCTGATCATTTCATCAGAGGATGTGATTGTGCATGGGATGTCAAATTTCCCTGCAGATGAGAGTTGATCATAAAGTAATAACCTGGGTGGTGGTCAGCCATGTGAAGACTACCGTGAAAAAAAGGATACATGTGGAACTACAAGGCTAGTGATTATGAGAAGCTTGGGAAACTGATTGGAGATATAATACAGAATGGAGAGTTGAGCAGTAATCAGATAAATGATGCTTGGGCGCTGACCTAATACTTAACAGCATCAATATGTCTCTTCACTTCATCCAAGTGGATGCGTGAAGAGACCAAGCATGAAATCTGGAAGAGAAAAAGGTGCTGTGCAAACAGCAAAACATTCAGAGTCATGGTACTCACAAAAGACTCTGGAAAATCTATTCCACTCATTCACCAATCTCGAAGCAAAAAATCTAGTTATAACACCTTTGCTATTTACAGTCTTGCTCAGTTTCTGAGGATGGTCCCTAGGTCCCCCACCACCAGAGGTTGTTCTGAAAAATTTCCTTTGTATTATTCTTGTAAAAACTCTTCATTAATTTGTATGTCTCAATAACATCACCCCTTTTTCCATCTCTCAATCAATTCCTGTAACTAAAAAATCTTCATCTGTTCTTGTAAGGTTAATTTCATAAACCTGCTACAATCTCAGTCAGTCACTCACCCCCTGGATCCTCTCCACCTCAATCTCTCATTGCCAAGAAACCCATGTGACCAGATCAGCACACAGTAGTTAAGATGGGATCTTATCAAGGCTCAATAAAAAGGACTAATAACCTGATTGCCTCTGCTCATCAAAGTATTCTTCAGAAACCAAGTAATCTGAAGAGTGGCTTTAGCCACTTCTGCTATCTGCCCTCTAAACTTGAACTCCCTATCCACTAACATTTCCAAGTCTCTGGCTTCATCAATTTCCTCAAGTACAGTTCCACCAATGTGGTATATACAGATGATAATCTTTTCACCCCAAAATGCATAACCTTACACTTTGCCACATTAAACTGATATCCGTTCTCCTTCACCCAGACTGCCAGTCTATCCAAATCATCCTACAAAATTTTAACATCATCTATATTAACTATTGCTATACCCAATTTTGCAACATCAGCAAACAACTGAACAGTTTCTCTCTCAGATCCTTTCTATATCATTAATGTACAAATTAAATAGTAGCAGCCCAAGAACAGAGCCCTGTGGCACACCACTAGTCACAGGCCTTCTACTGGACTCTACTCCTGAATCAACTACTCTGTTATTTCTCCATCAGCCACCCTCTTATCCACTTCACCAACTTAATATTCATACAAGTGTCTGAAGTTTACTGATTAGAATTCCATGTGGTATCCTGTCAAAGGCTTTTGCAAAATTTAGCAGTATCACTGTAAACCCGTTAACTTGGATTAACCCGTTAATCCAACTCAGCTGTCACTGTATTATAAAATGTGAACAAGTTACTGAAGCATGACCTACCCTTCACAAAACTATGTTGTCCGCCCCATACAGTATCTCATGCCTGTCTATCTATTCCTGTATTTTGCTCTTGATAAACTTCTCCAGTACCTTAACAACTACTGGTATGCTGATTAGTCAGTAATTTGTTACATCAGTCTTGGAGCCTCTTTTATGTAATGGAACTATTCTCCCATTTTTCCACCCCTGTTGGACTAATCCACAGCCGAAACTTAGATTAAACAAAATGATCAAAGGTACTGCCAATTTCCTAATACCCTCTCGTAAAACTTAAGCCAGTATACCATCAATTCAAACAACTAGCTGTATTCATATCAAAGTGGTGTAATATGCTATGCACTTGCATTTCATTTATCTCGGTTCCCATATAAGTCTTTGCCTCTCTTGTTACTGCAATATCTTCACCTGGATGATATACTCTTGCAAAGTGTTCAGTTAATAATTCTACTAGTTTGAATTATTCAGTTACCTTCCTACCATCAGCATTCAGGGCAATCATTCTGCCATAAACATTCTTCCTTTTATTTGCAATATATTAAAAGAACTGTTTGGGATTATATTTGCTGGTAATTTCCTTTAATAAACTGATTTTGTCTTTCTTACTATACTGGTTATCCTTCTGGTGTGTACCTTGTACTTTCTCCTTGAATTCGCTCCACTTTTTTTTTTTTTTAATATATATAGCTCCAGCTTAATGATGATATTCACCCATTTAACTTGATTTACGCTTCTGACTCTAGCTATGAAGTCTGCCATAGCTAGAGTTTTCTTCATTACTTCTCTCAAACACCCCTTTATTACTTTCCATGCACTATCAACATCCAGCCCTTGCAGTTTCACATACTATGGCAATAATCCAAACAATCTCCTCAATCTGCCATACTTACAAGCCTAATTTCATATATATACCCCCACCTCTTAACTGAAAATTCCACACATTTAACTACCTCCTTGGTTATGACTATATGATCACTCTCACCAATTGATGGCAACATGGTCAATGCAAAAATGTTGTGTAATTTTTTTTTTTTATGTTCGTTTTTTACGAGTTATATGGTTGGTAAGAAATTTAATAAATGAAAAAAATATTTTGTTATGTGATTTGTTATTCAGTACTGTAATTATATGTTAGTATTATTGGAGCTGCCATGTGGTTAAGCAGTAGCTATATATAAAATAATTTACTTATGGTTATAAGTAAACTTACTTACCATACATTGTAATCCTTATGGAATAACACAGGATGTAGAATGTATATTATAAATTATGTAGTATTCGCATGTTACTATCACTGTGATAATGGCAGTCATGTGTGAAGTTTTGCTTTGGATCTCAGGAATGGATATGCACACTGGTTGTTAATTTTTTAGCATAAGAGCTGTCATCATTTAGTAAGAGAAGAGAAAAATGAGTAGGCAACTCTCCCTGCTTGCATTCAGTAAGAGGAAGGCAGGAAGGAAAAGAAGAGGCTAGCAGGAGGGCATTGCTGGAGAAGTTTAAATGTACTATGCAGTTAAGTTCTAAAATATTGGAAATAAAGTTTTTCTTACATTTAGAATTACTCTCCAAGGATAAGGAACTGCAGGGATAATAACTGAAGTACATTATATGAAGATATTTAATGCTGAATTAAAGACAAGTGATATATATATATATATATATATATATATATATATATATATATATATTCCCAGAAGTAATTTGGAACCTGTGGGGAAAGTTCTAGAATTAGAATTGCATTTGGAACTGTTCAATATATTCCAGTTGTTTGTGAAACTTTTTCTTCATGCATAATTTGGATAGTCAAAATTTAGATGCATTAAAGGAAGTTTCTATATGGCCAAATGAGATTACATATGTTTAACTGAATGCCATTTTCAGTATGTGTTTGTAGAAAGATTTTGTTTTGTCTTGAAATATTTAATACAATATGAGAGAAATTTGTTGAGCTCATTTATGTGAAAAACATGGTCATTTAATAATAATAATTATTATTATTACCCAAGACCACATGGAGTCAAAGACTCATCTAGGAGGTCCTTTTATCATACACACAGCTCATCATACCATGCTTTAAACACACTCTCAGGCAAGGCATTCCAATCAATCACAACTCTGCATGAAAAAAACCTGCTTCTCACTCTCTTACTCACATCCTCTTTATACAGTCTCCAGGGATGACCTCTGGTTCTCCCCTGATCTCCCACTACTTTCTGTAGAACCTCTCCAGCACTGATCCTATAACAACCCCTTACTAACTTGTAAGTCTCTATCATATCCCCCCCTCTTCCTCCTGTCCATCAGACTCTGCAAATTGCATCTTCTCAATCTTTCCTCATCAAAGTCTTACAATGGAACAAGAATCTTCTCCCTACTTCTACACGTCAGTGTCCTCCGCATCATTCCCAGAAGCCTTTGTGTTGTCTTCACAATTTTGGCTATGTGTCCCCTAAATTTCAAATCCTTATCCTATCACCCCCATATCTCTTATTTCCTCTACCTCCAACAATATATCCTCAACAAGCATAAATTCTGCATCCCATCTTTGTTTCCCAAATTTTAAAACCTTACATTTTGCAACATTGAACTCACATCCCCATTCCCGTGCCCAATCACTCAATTTATTCAAGTCTTCTTGTAAGGCCACAACATCTTCTCTACTCTTCATGGTTCATCCCAGCATTGCAGATGATGCAATGCTGGGATGAACCATGAAGACACAATTTTATTATAGTTATTTCTTATAGTTAATATCTGTTGCACATAAATATATGTTTAAAGTAAATAATTTAAAATTTTTAAATTGAGCTTCATTGTTTTGAACACAACATATTAATCTTGAAGTCATGCACAATCATGAATACAAATCTTAAACAGTTTAACCAACAAAGAAAATAAAAATTAAATATATTGTTATTTTACTCCACAATTGTCTTTAAATATAGGTTAGACAAAGATGTAGAATAACATAAGTGGAGTAGAGCAAGCTCACACACTTATTAAAGTATAGCAATAACATACATTAATATTAACAAATGGCACAGGTGAAAAGAGGGTGTGACAATGTGAAGACTTTAACCGTTAGTAATCATATTGGTTATAGACAAATTCTCAGATGCAATTACTAGATATAACACTTTCAAACCCCCTAGTATAATTCCATCACATGCTGTCGCAGGTAATTATTCCTTCGTAACTGCATAAATTCCATTTCCTTCCTCCCATGTGTCCTCTCCTCCTTCCAATCTATGTTCCCATAGTTGAAATCCCCCTAATAATAATTACCTGCCCTCCACTTATTGAGCTTATTTGCCTATCCCGATCATCCTTTCCATCCTCTAATCTATAGAAGCATCCAACTGTATATTTTGTTCTGCTGGCCTCTATCTCACACCAGATAGCATCATATGTGCTATTTTCATTGGCCTGCAGTTGAACTTCTACTTTCTTTGGTTGCAATTCATTAGCTATAATCAATAACACTACTCCCTCCATTCATTTCTTTCTACCTCCCTGAACACACTGTACCCTTCCCATTGTCCCACTAACTACATTATCTTTTGCCAGGTCAGCCATGTCTCACTAATGCCAATAATCTTTGGCCAAAATGAACTAACTAATGCCAAAAACTTTTCCCCACCCCCTTTGTTCTGCATGTTCCTGGCATTAGTGTACATAAATTGCAAAAGCCACTTAGGCCCACCACTATCCTGATGCTTTATACTAACTATATATAACTATAACTAGTTATAGTATTTAAGTACTATAGCAAGGTGAGGAATGCATTGGACAAGAGTGATGTATACAGTAGGATACTTAGATTTTGCAAAGGCTTTTGATATACTGCTACAGAACAAGTTGGTAACTAAATTGAAACAGTTGAGATAGGTAACAGGCAGTCAGGTATCAGCAAGCTACATATGTGGGGAGAGGGATGCAGTATCCTGAAAGAGGAACAAACACCACTAGAGGTGTAATGAAAGGGGCTTGTTTCGGGTCCACTGTTGTTTATCTTATACATCATAATATTGGGGCAGATTTAACTAGATGATATGCAACTGTTTGCAGATGAAGCAAAACTGGGGAACTGAATAGAATGCATTAGTCGGCAAGTGAATGGAACTGTCACTTTGGTGTTGCCAAAGAGCAAGGTTCTGAAATTTGGTGGGCAATTATGGAATGCAAAGTATAAATTTGGTGAGGACCACATCATTGTATGTTGTGAAGTCATCATATCAGATTATGGAAATGATGCAGAGGACCCCATTTTGACTTCTATCCACTGAGCTTTGTTGTTTACAAGCACTTGAACTGTTATATACAGAAATAAAGAGATTATGGTTCCAATGAATAAGGCTTTCACCAGGCCTCCTATGGATTACTATGCACAAATTTGGTCACCTGGTATTCATGGTGATGAGAATACCTTTACTGGATTAATGTGGATAAGTATAAGATAGCAAGGATAAATCAGGCAGATGAATGGATGAACAACATTATTAACACTTCAGCTGCAAATCCCATTATTTCCACAAGTAGCTTGAATGTCTAATCTTGCACATTCCATGATTTCCAAGGAATAGCATCTATTTTGCTTCTTGTTACTGAGGATCCTACTTTTTCACAACACTTACAAACATTAGATATATTACTTCTTTCACCTATTTCTAGTTTTTGTCAATAAAGGGCAGTTGTGATTACCTTCAGTGACTGGGATGAAGTTGTGGTTTTGTGCACGATCTCTACCTCACGCGAGCGTTTTATGTTACAAGTTGAGACTGATTTTCCCTTTCAATCGTTTCTGACCATAGTTGACTTTGTTAGATATAGCTGGGACGTATTCATGACTGCAATCCATGTGTGTGTGTGTATTCATGGGGCCAGTTTGCCTGTTCTGGATGACAAAAAACCCAACTTTCTGGGTGAAAAAAATCCTTACCTCCATATGAGACTGGCTAAGTCACCTTTAGTCGAAAGAGACCAAATAAAGGTTCCTCATGTGACTGACTAGAATCAAACCCAGGTCTTTCCAACCAAAGTTGAGATACCCTCTAAAAATACTTAAGTGTTTTTGATAGACATTGCTGATATTATTTTTATTATTGGAGGAACAGTTGAAATGGTGAGTTATTTGTGTAGTTCATATCTTGAAATATTTCAAGATTTTCAGATCATTTAGAAAATGTTTGCAGGCTCTTGATTCTTTTTCTTTTTCTATACAGTTATACCCCGAAGTTACGCAGTAGGTGGGACCAACAAAAAGCGCGTAAGTCGAATTCGCGTAACTCAGGTATAATTTTGCATACAAACATAAAAATTATTAGTTAATTGGGAGCAAAAGTTTACAAAAGCATCTATATTTTTTAAGAAATATAATCATAATTATAGTTTTTCATACATAAAAAAAAGAAAGTTATTTCGATGTCAATGGTTTCATAAAATCTAATAGATTCGTCTGATGGCATAATGTCTCTTTTTCTTGTCATGCAAAATTTCTTCATAGCAAGCTAATGATTTTGTTATTCCTTACCTTGTGGCTACAATTCGTTCCTCGTTAGAATCTTTGTCCTCCAAAATCGGTAAACCTTTCTTTTATGATTGTTCTTACTGTGGATTCCTGTAGATCAAACTTCTTTGCTAGCTCACAAATTTTCATTCCGCCTTCAAAATCCTTAATAATGTTGAGTTTTGTTTCCAAAGTCAATGTTTTTCTCTTCTTGCTAGCTGTAGAAGAATCGGACTTGCTTCCTTTGGAACACATTATTATTTTTTATGTGATAAAATTTTTATCAAGAGCATAACATTAAACAATCACAAGGTATGTAGACTATAAAAATGGTGTATGAATGGAGACCACGCGAAACACGTCAGTGCTTGTTCACAGCATGTGCAACACTGGCGAATGCGGCCAGCACCAGAAAGATACGACTAGTGGTGCGACATGAAGCAGGATGGGAATACGTACATGTATGAACCGCATAACTCCAGATTCGCGTAAGTCGGGGTATGACTGCATTTTTATGTTTGTTTTTTATATTCTTATATTTTATATCTGTTAGATTGCACCAATTTATATAACAGAATCTGATTCTGATGAAGAATACATACCAAGAATTAACTTACGTGACACAGAGTCACCTGGCTTGGAAAATGTTCAATGCCAAGAAGAGGGCCTCTTTAGTATTGAAAATGTTTTGCTTTGTGAAACAGAAAGTGGTTATATTTGTGATTTTCTTTTGTATATCAGAAAAGGAACAGTACACAATAAAAAAAAAAAAAAGCATGATGCTTTACCAATTAGTACTAAAAGTGTTTTTCACCTGATGGACCATTTTTTGGGTAAAGGTTACTGTGTCACAGTGGATAATTGGCATATGTCACCAAATCTTGCAGACTTACTCGTAAAAGAGAAGATGGATATTTTTGGTATACAGTGATAATAGAAAGGGTCTCCCAGAGGAACTTAGAAAAGATAAGCTGAAAAAGGACAAAGTATTAAATATTGTATTGTTAAAAATGCTTCAATAAAAATATTTCCCAATTTTATCAAAATCTGCTGAAAAAAATACATTTTTTTGTACCACACAGATCAAAAAATTACTTGGCTGGAGGGCTAAGCAGAAGATGCAAATAAAATAAATGAAATTCTGCAGAAAGAATAACGAAAAATGATAATCAGCAAGCTCATGAGAGGTGCAAAACACAAGCAGAAGGATGACCTAACATGGTAAGGAAGACAAATGAAATTATGAAAGAAAATTAGCAGATTAAAAGGAAATCCCGCAGAGCTCCTCTGTCAGGTGACAAGTAAAGGAAAAATGATTATGAAAGGATAACTTTAATGAATGCAGAGAGTAGAGAGGTGAACATATGCAGAAGGTAAAAACTGATTACTTTGAGAAGGTGTATTATGCAGGGAGAGATAAAACAGTCACTGTTGTAACAGGAATTGATGTGAGAATAAAGGTAGATGAAAGGGAAGTGTTTAGAATATTACAAATTTCAATGTGAATACATCTGCAAGATTGGATGGGATATCAGCCCATATACTATGAGAAAGTGCAAGAGAAGCAGCACCACAAAAAATGGATAAGTATCAGAACTGATAACATAAAAGGGAATGGAAAGAGAGCAGGTACTTCTATTTCATAAAGGAAACTCTAAGATGCATATAATAAATTACAGACCACTGGTATTCCAAGAGAGGTGATTAAGGTACTGAAAAAAAGTTATTCTGGAATGGTTGGGCAGGAATATTATTACTTCTCAGGCATCTCCATAGAGTCAGAGACTCGTTATGGGAACTCTGTTCTATTAATTCTTCTCACAATGCTTATCATAACTCACCTTGAACTAATCACTGACACCACACCCAAAACCACCTCTATGTCTACACCCATTTTACTCATTCATCACCACAATCCAACCAAAAAGGCCTGACACCCTGGTGCATACTCTTAGACAATTTCCAGAGGGTGATTGTCTAGAGTCTAGGAGGATGGAACAGGGGGGATCACCCCCCCCTCGTTCTATCCTCCCTGCCATGTATTGAAAGAAAAAAAAAGTCTTCAGTATTAGTCCTATGAAACCACTTTAATAACATGTGTTTACATAATGTTCCCTCTTTTTTGCCTATTGACTAGTCTGAAGTTCACAGACTTTCCATAGACTTACCACAATTTTGGTCACTCACTCTGGATCCTCTCTCCACCACTTCCTCATTTCTATGAAATAAAAGAAACTAGATCTGCAGATCTAGTTTCTTTTATTGTGTTCAGTGTCAGTGTGTTCTTCAACATTCAAGTAATCTAATGTGGTTTTGGCCAAGTTTGCAATATATCTCTTAACTTCAGTTCCTGTCAGCAATCACCCTTAAATTCCATGCCCCATCAATTTCCTGAAGTTCTGTTTCATCAATGTAGCACATAGCTTGTGATATGCAAGGTGCTATCAAAAAGAAACTGGACTGTGCCAGATCCTCGGAGTTACAGTCTCATGCTGCCAGGTGTCAGTGGTGTAGACATGGTTGAGTCAGCTTGTCATATTGCATTGAGCTGTGCACACCGTACTCATGTAATGCACGTTATTCTTATCACGTGATTGTGCTGTGCTGTGATTTTGCCATGAATGCAAAATTAGAATAAAGGGCAAATGTAAAATTTTGTGTAAATTCAGTCATAGATACTCTTGAATTACTTTGTAAGGCATATGAAAACAAAGCAATGAGCCTAACTCAGTGTTTTGAGAAGGGCAGAAACACCTTGGAGGATGACCATCCGCCAGCACAACTCACAAAAATGTCTAAAAAATTCAACAGATCATCCGTGCAGATCAATGCATCACCATCCAGGAAGGTGATGACAGAGTTGGGATTTCATATGGAGCAGTTCAAGCGATCACCACAAAAGATTTAAACATGCATCATGTTGCTGCCAAGTCTGTTCCCTGTTTCTTGACTTCTGAAGAATGAGCACCGTGGGAATGTCTGTCAAGATCTTCATCAAAAAGGGCATTGATGATCCAACCTTCATCTCAAGGGTCATCACAGGGGATGAGACATGGGTTTACAGCTACAACCTAGACAGCAATCGTTACAGTGGAAGAGCCCATATTCCACAAGATTGAAGAAGGCAAGGCAAGTTAGGAATGCAACAAAGTGCATGTTGATCATCTTTTTTAACATTAAAGGGATTTTGTACTAAGAATTTGTCTCAGACAGTCAATGCAATGCATAATTATACTGCAACATTTTAAGGCAGATGGAAGATGTTCATCACAAAAGAATGGAACTGTGGCAAAGCCAGTTGTGGCTTTGCTACATTTCCACCATAACAACATTCCCTCCCACAGCATCTTAAAAATGTGAGAGATTTTGGCAGCCAACAGCATGCAGTCATCCCACATCCTCACCTGCCAGATTTAGCCCCATGTGACTTCATTTTGTTTCCAAAAATGAAACTGAAGGGACAGCAGTTTGACATCATTAAGGAGATCCAAGATGAACTGTAAGTGGTGCTTGATGAGCTTCAACTAAAAGACTTCCAGGAAGCATTTGGAGTATGGTGAAAGTGGCGGGATAGCTGCATGAACTCGGAAGGGAACTGTTTTGAAGGGGGTTGAGTCCAAATTTAAATTGGGTAAGTTGTAAAGATTTTATTAGAATGGTCTGGTTTCTTTTTTGATAGCACCTCGTACACCATATTAAACTGTCAGCCATTATCATTTGCCCATACTGCCAGTCTATTTAAGCCATCCTGTAGGATCTCTACATCACTATTGTTCTTGATATTTAGCTGTTTGTTGACTATCATCAGCAAACAGCTAAATAATACCCCTTACAATTCCTATATCACTGATGTACAAATTAAATAGCAGTCAATCAGGTACCAAGCCCTGTGGAATACAACTAGTCACAAAACTTTTCCTAGATTCAATTCCCCCATATACTACTATCTGATATCTGTTCATCAGCCACCCTCTTATCCTAATCAGCAGCTTCATATTCATCCCCATTTACTCCAGTTTATGCAACAGAGTTTTATATGGTATCTGCGAAATGCCCTTACAAATTCCAGCAATATCACTGTACAGCCGTTTCCTTTATCAAACTCACACACCACTTAATTATAAAAAGTGAGGAAATTACTAAGGATAAACCTACCATTCACAAAACCATGCTACCCTATACAGTGTTATACTCCTGTTCACTCATTTCTGAATTCTGCCTTTTACCAACTTCTACAATAACTTCACCATCAAAATTATCAAGTTAATAGTGGTGAAAAAAAAATGTAAAAAAGTAAAACAATTTAATAAATCAATGACTAGTTTTGTACAGGAATACTGTGTACTTCTTTAGATTGATAGAATAAAACACAAATATAAGAGGTATTAACAAGAAAATTTCTAAATAACAAACTATCATTTTCTTTTTTTTTTAATTTATTCAACATGCAACAGACATTGAATTCAGGAACAAGATATTATCAGTGTGGGTAATTATTACTGGATATATATTTTGTTTCAGAGCCTATTTCATCTATACATAGATCACCTATGTATGCTGCCCAGAGTTCATTTAATATCAGGCCTTAGTTTTTATTACACTGGTTGGACATTACATCATTCTCACTAGCCTCTTTAACACATTCACATTGGGGCAATAGTAGCTCACTTGCCATGAACCTAACCATCTGGCGAACCAAGCAAAATTGCCGGCAATTTGGTTAATGCGTGTCAGATGCACTGCTTTTCCTAATGGTTTCTATGATTGTAATTAATCCTGCATTGAGGAGAGGGGAATAGATGAAAAGGAATGTTCTTTTCAGAATATATTAAAAAACAATAATTAAAGAGAATAATATATTTGATTATTAGTTACTACACTTGATTTACTAAAATATATAAAGAATAGCAAATATAAGGAAGAGAAAAATAAGCATGAATAAAAATACTTTCAGTACTGTAAAATGGATTATGAATAATTTACATCTGAGAAACTATATGTGTGCTTGTGTTATAAGTATCTGAAGATGGAGTGAAGAATATAAACTGTAGACTTTCATATTTGCATTTATGATAGGCATAATTAAAAGAAAAAATTTATGAACAGATGGAAAGGAATTTGTTTGTGAAATATAAATCACTAATAGCCACTATACTACAGATGCAAGAAAAAAAGTAGTTTTATTGTATCACTGAATAAGGTACAGAGACATTTGCAGTCTGTATAATATATTTGTCAAAAAATAGTGCAATTAGAGACAATTGGGATAAAAATGGCACCACCAAATGAACCACATCCCCTGCCACAGAAACTATGCTGCATAGACTCAAGCAGAACCATTTGCTGTACTGCCAAACACAGCATCTAACAAAAAACAATTGTCCTAACATTTGTCCAAATTTTCAATTACATGAAATAAGCGTTCGATTACATTTGAAATTTCTGATGTCATTAAGTCAAATCACAAATGCTAACTTCAAATAAAATTCTACCAAAAGAGTTGACACTAACATGCAGTATAAACTTTGCATCAGTTCAGCATGCCTGTATGATGCAGAAGTAGCACACAAATGGTAATGAGAAGTCTTGCTGGTACAATAACCATGTGAAACACTTCCTGATATGAACATGTTAAATTTGCATACATAAGTATTAAATTTTATATATGGTATTTTAGTGATCTGCCAATTCACTTAATGGTTTTTGTTGGTATTGTGAACAGCCAATCCAAATTTTTGGGTTCATTTTTTCTCCACATCTCTGACATATTCTTTTTAACAGATTTCTCCAGAATGTCTCATCTGTCCAATGTGACAAATACAATTGCAATAGATTTTATGAACTCCTAGCTTCTTCTTGATGTGGTTGTTTAGGCGATCTTAACATAGCAGAGATTTTTTGTAGAAGTCTAAAGGTAACTTTTAAGTTATGTTCTTGTAGGACTTTGTTGGATTCTGAATATATAGAGATTTAAGTAATTATTATTTGCTTCAGAATCCAACATGATCTTCCATCACAAAGACTAGACTTGTAATTAATAATTATTGTAAATCACTTATTTATAATTTAATATTCATATAACTACCTTTAACTTTATTTGATATTTAATTATTTAATCAAGGATATATGTATTAGTAGTGATAAGACTGTATTTAAATATTATTAAGTTTATTTTATTTATTGCTATATTAATATAAGAATTTGTATTTAAGATTTAACTGCGTATTAATTGAAATGTAAATATTCTTATTCTATTCCTGTTTGTAGAAGTTAAAGTTATACAATAGCTCAATTTTATTATATTTTGTTTTGCTTATGGAGACGTATGTAAGAGAGCGAGCGCAAGTTTGGAACAGTGCGTGAGGGAGAAAGCTGAAAGTTGACTGGAAAGAATTTTAATTAAAGAGAGCTCGAGAACAATTTAGGCGGGAAGAATGGATATATAAGCGAGGAATGTTGAAAAAGAGAAGAGATTCATTAAGTTGGAATCGGAGGATATTCTAATTCGGCATTCGGAGAATCAGAGTGCGATAATGGCGAGTTGGCGAGTCACTCAAGTAGCTAATTAAAGTCCAGTAGTCGAGAAGCGGTTAGCTAATAAGTTGTAGAATAACAATTATAGCTACAGAAGACAGCTGAGTGACTACTGAATGACTAGTGATACTATAGTTGAGATTTAATTTCAGGGCCGACCTTTCAAGGACACACAGAATCTTGAAGCATATCACGGAGTAACTAGAGAATAAGTAGAGACTGTAAAGTTGAAGTTTAACGATAGCTGTGTTTAGAATTATAGTGCCTAAAGGATTAATTGAATGCCGGAGGAATGGACAACTGTGCAAATAAAACTTCAAGTTAAGGAATTATTGAGTGTTACCTTAATTCATGAGTAATCAGTAGTACTTCATGCAAGAACGTTTCATTATGTGTATTGTAACCGTTAATTAATTCAGTTATTGCTTAGAAGATTTATTTTAATGAGTGCCGTTTATTGTTTACGGTGTTTACAGTTATAAAAAGTATTTGCGTATAAGTAGATGAAAAAAGATTATCGGTAAGAATATTCCAACCATAACATTCCTATAAAGAGATGTGTGAGTTTCATCCTAGAATATCCTTATATTAACAGTAACTATTGCGGAGTTTAGCTGAAGTGTAGATTTAAAAGTGTATGCTTGTGAAGAGGTGTTACTGCAATTTTATTCTATTTGAAACTTAAGGAACTGTGAGAAGCTGTATTACAGATAACAGATTTACCATTGCCTGAGTTTGTATGACTGTATTATCAGAAAGGCTAAAGTGTTTATAATAACTTATTTAGTGATTTGATCTTAAGTGTAAAATTTGTGATTCTAAAATTAAATGTTTGTTTTTGTTAATCAAAAGTTGTATTTTGCCTGAATCTCTTTTACTGAACCATTCATAAAATATTCGAACCAAAGCGGGTGAATTAAGTAAGTTAAATATACTCGGCCAGTATATATAATAACAACATATAAAGGAGAGGTAGTTGAGAGTTGGTTTTTCTTCAATTCTTGAACTAATTCACATATAGAGTGCCGCAGCCTTTAAATATAAATTTTTTCTATATTTGAATTAGAAATCAACTTGCAACCTATCAACTAGTTAAGAACATCATAATAACTAAATATCAGATCCAAAGTATAGATTGAGAAGAAGTAGGATCCAACAACTTCTGCAATAAAGAAACTGTACCCTTGTAGACATCTGCTTGTTGGTGGGAACAAGCATGCAGATACTGACTTGTATTAAACCACCAACACCACATGGTACAAAAACAGGGTACCTTCAAAACATTAAAAGAGAAAGCATTACATTATCAAGAGATGATAATAAAAGAAACAAGGCAATAATTTACATTAAATAATAAAACAACACAAAAAAAACTCTACTCATAGTGTCCAGTGGGATAAAGCAGTTCTCCTCCATAGATGCAGATTCAAATATGAACGCCTATTCAAAGAAAGTTGTGAAACTATCTTACACCGACCGAATTTAAATAGAAATGACTGTATGTCTCTCTCAAAGATCTGGGAGACTTTTATCCTATGTAAAAAACCATTTATCTTAATAGATTAAATTTGCTATTTCTATTATTTCCTAGCACGTGGTAACAATTGTATTTTAATAGATGATCCACCGAACGGTTTGCTTGTATTCCATTCCTATTATTGTTACAGACACTGAAGATGTATTATTAATTTTAGTACAAAATATCTGTCCTTTTACTAATTAATGATATCACTGTGTTTTTTACGTGTTGTTTTATTATTTAATTACTATGCCACAGGTTCCACTAAAAATCAACTTACATTAAAGACTTTCTTCAAAAAAAGGTTGTAACATTAAAACTATTAATAACATATTGAACAAACCATCACAGCTCCAACACAAAAAGCAGTTGACTACAAAGATGCAGTTTCTATCTTTTCTGTAGTTTATCATCACTATGCTAAATAATAAAATAACACTAAATAATAAAACAACAAAGGAGGGCGCTAGTGGGTCAAGCGCTACGGACGTGTTTTGAAGAGCTCCTGATTCAGATAAGTTTTACTAGGAATAATTAAGTATATATGCGTAATTGTTTAAGTAAGAGCGGCTGTAAACGTTGTACGCTACCGATATTATCAGTGTGGGGTTTTTTTACTTGCTTAAACTAAATACGAAAACATTAATATTAGACCTAGTAACCTGCAGAGGAAAAAAAAAAAAAATGGCGGCGGCATTGTCATTCCATGATTTTAATTTGGATTTCAGTTGGTTCGTTAAGTGTGAGGTCTGTTATATGTATTCCTTCGATTACATAAATGATTTGTGGATGTTTAGTGTGGATGGAAGAAGGGTGTGTGCGAAATGTGACCTGAACGAGGAATTGATGAATGCGAATATGAAGTTGATGACAGAAAGTGCTAGTACCGATTGTGTCGCGAGTGCACGTTTGAAAGAGAAGGATAGTGAGAAAGACAGGCAAAAAATGTTAAAAAATCAGGAAAAAAGAAAAAGAGCGATTTGACAACCGTAACGGATGTTAAAAGGGACGAAAGTGAGGCAGAAAGAAACAAAATTGAGAGAACGAATGAAAGTAGAAATGGTGTGATGCAGAAATCGCAAGTAAAAAAAATCGAAAGAATGAATGATAGCAAAAAAAGAATGACTGATGGCGAAAGTTGGATGCATGTTGGAACAAAAGTACTGAACCAAAGAAAGATGAATGACAGTAAAAGTGAGAAGAATGATAGCGAAAGTTGGACGCATGTTAGTCCGAAAGTACGGAAACAAAGAAAGATATGTGAGAGTGAAAGTGAGAAGAATGATAGTGAAAGTTGGACGTATGTTGGACCAAAAGTACGGAAACAAAGAAGGATGAATGAGAGGGAAAGTGAGAAGAATGATAGTGAAAGTTGGACGTATGTTGGACCAAAAGTACGGAAACAAAGAAGGATGAATGAGAGGGAAAGTGAGAAGAGGGGGTTGAGAGTTAGAAAGTTAGAAAGATTTAATGATAGAGTGAATGTGTCGCGAGGTTCGGAAGGTGAATTGGATTGGATGAAGCAAGAAATGAAATGGATGCAGAATGAAATTAAGAGAATTCAGGTCAAAACTATTAAAATAAATCATGATGGCATGAAAGAGTTAACAAAAGATGAGCGAGTGGCGTTGTATGGCGACTCCATTATTAAAGGTGTGCTAGAGGATAAAATGCACAAGGTATGTTTTCCAGGCGGTAAAATAGTAGAGTGATTGAGGCATTGAATATGAGGCGGGAACGAGCAAAAGAGTTAATTGTATTAATTGGTACAAATGATTTGAGAGAGAACAAAGAGCATGTCAAAATGAATGTCAGGAGACTGCTTGGAAAGATAAAGGAGAATAGTGTGACAGGAAGGGTGGTCAGTGTGTTGCCTAGGTATGATTGTGGTGAAATGAGGCAGAGAGCAAGGATTATGAATGATATTCTGGCTGAAATGTGTGAGGAGATGGGAGTACAGTTTGTTAATGTGTGGAATGAGTTTGAGGGACGAAATGAGCTGTGTGGGAGCGATGGACTGCATTTGAGTGGTTATGGTGTGAGTCGCTTGGAGAGACTGCTGCTGGAAAGTGGAGAAGTGAATAGAGAGAATGAATCAGATCGAGAGGTGGAAATGAATGCGGAAGTGAGTGGTATGAGTATAGAAAATGAGAGAATGGATGTGCAAGAGGAGCAGGGAAACGGGGAGGCTCAGGGTGGACAGGGATACACAGCGTGAGAAAGGTGGATGCTCCAAGAGGAGGTGAGAGCATGTGTAGGCAGGAAAGTAATGGGATGATCAGGGATCAAAAGGAAACAGATGGAATTGCAAAGGGTTCTAAAATGAAGAAGCAGAAAGTGAAATGGCTCCAGTCCAGCATGGAGAGATCACATCGAGTGAGTGGTATCAGTGGAACTAGCTGTAGATCCAGAAATGAGTTGTTGTGTTTGTATACCAATGCTAGAAGTATAAGAAACAAGGCGGATGAAATGGTTGCACTAATTGCGTCTGTGCACCCAGAGACTGTCGGAATAAGTGAGACATGGTTAGATGAGGATGACATAATGACAGGAATAGAGATGGAAAGGTATGATGTGTTTCGCGAGGATAGAAGGAGTAAAAAGGGAGGGGGAGTGCTATTGATGATAGAGAAAGAGTTATGTCCATACAAGGTAGAGATGCAAGAGGGAGATGGGGCCAGTGGTTTTGAGGCAGTATGGTGTGAGATAGAGGTGAATAGAATCAAATACTTGGTGGGATGTTGTTATAGACCTGGTAATGTGGATGGTGGTGATAGTGAAATGTATAGCCAAATAAGACAAGCAAATAAGAAAAGGGTGATCATTATGGGTGATTTTAATTATGGCAATATAGACTGGAATGAAGAGATAGCAACTGGAAGTAAAGAAAATGAGTTTCTTGAGTTTTTGAGGGATAACTACCTCAGACAGTATGTAACAGAGGGCACAAGAGGATTAAGGGTCTCGGATTTGGTCATCTCATCGGAGGATGTAATTATCAATGAGGTATCAAATCATCCACCAATTGGTGAAAGTGACCATGAGATGATTACTTGGGTGGTTGCCAGCAGTGCAAGGACCCCTGTGAAAAAAGGGTATATGTGGAACTACAAGGGGGGTGATTATGAAGAGCTCAGGAGACAGCTTGAAGGTGTAGCATGGAATGAGGAGTTAGCTGGAAAAGAGATCAATGCAGCTTGGGGGATTTTCAAAAAATATTTAGTCGATGCAATGTCTAAATGTATACCACGGGTGAGAAGGTTAAATAAAGTAGGTGTGAGATGGATGAATAAAGAGATTAAGCATGCAATTCAGAGAAAAAGGGCATTGTGGAGGCAGCATAAGAGAAGTGGAAGTAACCAATTTCATGAGGTCTACAAAGACCAGGCAAGGAGAGTGACTTGGTTGGTGAGAGTAGCTAAAGAGAGGTATGAACAGCAGTTAGCTAATGAAGCTAAAAAGAATCCTAGGGAGTTCTTTCGATATGTAGCCAGCAAAAGAAAGAATGATTATGGAAGGATGACATTGATTGGAGAAAATAGTACAAAGACAGCTGTTGCAGAATGTGTGGTGGAGATACTTAATGAGCAGTTCATAAAGATCTTTCAATCTTGTGATTGTGACTTCATGGAGAGATTAAGAGCAGTTGATGATGGGGAGGAGAGACTGACTGTAAGTGAGCAAGAGGTGTTTCGGGAGTTGAGTAAACTAGATGTAAATAAGGCTGTGGGACTTGATAATATATCACCGCTTATTCTGAAGGAATATGCCAGAGAGTTGACACCTGCCTTGACATATTTTTTTAATACGAGTCTTGCACTTGGTCAAGTCCCTAAAGAGTGGAAGGAGGGCAAGATTGTGCCACTTCATAAATGAGGTGATCGAACTCAAGCATCAAACTATAGGCCTATCTGTGTGTCAGGTGTTGTGGTTAAGTTGTTGGAGAAGCTTGTGAGAACTAGGATCCAGAGTTGGGTTGACAACAATGGTATAATCTTTGATGGACAGCATGGATTAGCTAAAGGGAGGTCATGTTTTAGTAATCTACTTACTTATTACAATAAAGTGACTGCTTCCATGGAAAGAGGAGAAGGATATACTTGGATTTCGCAAAAGCTTTTGATAGAGTACCTCATGATAAGTTGACAGTCAAACTAGAGCAGATGGGGTTGGATATTAGATTAGTGCATTGGATTGGAGACTGGCTATCTGATAGGTATCAACAAGTTGTGTATGGGGGTGCAATATCCAGGAAAAGGAAAGTCACTAGTGGAGTGCCTCAGGGATCTGTTTTAGGGCCATTACTATTTAACTTCTATATTAATGATATTGGCGAAGATTTGGATGGAGATATTCAGTTGTTTGCAGATGATGCAAAGTTGGGACGAACCATAAAGAGTAGTGAGGATGTTGTGGCCTTGCAAGAAGACTTGAATAAATTGAGTGATTGGGCAAGCAAATGGGGATGTGAGTTCAATGTTGCAAAATGTAAGGTTTTAAAATTTGGAAAACAAAGATGGGATGCAGAATTTATGCTTGGTGAGAATATATTGTTGGAAGTAGACGAAATAAGAGATCTGGGAGTGATAGTGGATAAGGATCTAAAATTTAGGGGACGCATCGCCAAAATTGTGAAGACAACACAAAGACTTCTAGGAATGATGAGGAGGACACTGATGTGTAGAAGTAGGGAGATTCTTGTTCCATTGTATAAGGCTTTGATTAGGCCACACATGGACTATTGTGCCCAGATTTGGTCACCGGGTTTTCAGAAGGATGAAGAGATGTTGGAAAGGGTCCAAAGGCGACTGACTAAGGTAGTTTCTGACCTCTGGAATGTCGAGTATGAGGAAAGATTGAAAAGATGTAATTTGCAGAGTCTTGTGGAGAGAAGGAAGAGGGGAGATATGATAGAGACCTACAAGTTGGTAAGGGGTTGTTATAGGATCAATGGTGGAGAAGTTCTACAGAGAATAGTGGGAGATCAGGGGAGAACCAGAGGTCATCCCTGGAAACTGTATAAAGAGGGTGTGAGTAGGGGAGTGAGAGGCAGGTTTTTTTCGTGCAGAGTTGTGAATGATTGGAATGCCTTGCCTGAGAGT